>NW_019416231.1:239576-413255 GCF_000390285.2 Anoplophora glabripennis | reverse complement strand
TTTTTAAAAATATTTTCTACGCCACTGCTAATTTTGTCAAACGGGTACTATTTTCGTGTAAAGTGTTCAATTGTCTATCGAATTGGTCTCTTGCAAAATTTGGATTAAAGCAACCATTTTTAAGAGAAACACCTTTGTAGAAAATTTGTAAATCCAATTTTATTTTCATTCATTTTAGTTTCGCATAGTAGGCTTGTGCTATTCAAAATAAAATTAAACATCGCCTGTCACTAATGTCAATGTGTACAAGTGAGTTAAGTAAACTAGATTATAAGCTTATTTTTGTCATTTTTACGCTTTAATTTTACGGAAACTTTGACGCCCTGTATCTCGTTAAGGAGGCATTTGCGACCCTATGTTTATTAAGACTTTTTGTCTTAATTTTTCATGTATTACTTACCCTAGAAGTCTGTCAGCGGTTTTTTGAATCACCCTGTATATATTTAAAATTTAGTATTAATGTAGGAATTATTCAAGACAAATGTAGCATATTATAATCAAACTTATGTTTTCTTGAAAGAAAATTGTAGCAGGTCACAGAATGGCGTAGGTGGGAAGTAGCACGATAGATGGAGCCACTTACGCTTTGTGTATACACATCTCCTTGTGAGTAACGATACTAAAGCAGTTGGATCGTTCTAGCAATCTAAAGACATAATGATGAGGACCATCAATAAGTCCCAAACCGACCTATGTCTTGTAGCCGTTTTCTTGCAAAAACTTTTGTTATCAATTGATATTGGGCGGGCTCAAAATTTTTGTCATAAAACGTTTAGTTTATTTTTAAATGAAAAAAAAAAAAACTGTTTCTTGCGAACTTTGGACGCCATATTACCTTTGTTTACTGAACTAAATTTTGGCAGGGAAAAATCTAATTTGATTGGACTACAAGTCTACTACGCCCGCTGTCGAAAAGGTCGCGCAACGAAGTGCGTGAAGGTCCCGCACCGCACTTCCGGTTTAATTAAACGTAGGAAACGGGCCCGGCGAGGTCCCCCTCGCCCTCCCCTTTCCCCGTATTTATTCATCTAGTAGGTCTGTAAGAGCCGAAATAAATCGATAGTTACCGGGCACGAAACGTAGCAGCACGGTGTTGGGCTATATCGACGGACTTTTTTTTGTATTCCGGCACACATGCACGCACAACGGGACGGTTCAAGGTGGACGGGAACGTGGTGGAGGCGTCCGCGGAGATAATGGAACGGTCGGGCGCGGCGCCGGCCGTCAGGTGGAATCCACGGCTTTGGCTCAGGGTATATCGTTAAGGTAGCCGCCATTGTCTTCCAAAATCTCGGTACGTCGATATAATTCAAAGCTGGAATTCCATATGTACAGGGTGTTTCTGGAATAAGCAACTTTTATGACACATCTGATGGTCTAAATGCTTTTGTTTCCGAGAAAATTAATTAAGAAAATTATTCATAAATGTAAGCTGACCCTGTGCATCTTGTGCACGCGCGTTTTGTGTTGTAGTATTACTTAGCCAGCGTATAAAACTACCAGTACCGTGTTGGTTATGTATTTTGGACAAAAATAAGCACTTATTAACTCTTGTGATTTTTTCGAAAAAAGCTTTGCTTTCGAGCTACGAGCGATTTAAGGTCGAAAAATAACCGAAGGAAGGTCGCCATTTTCAATTTATGTTTTCTCGGATTGTACTGGAGTTTTTTTAATTTTTCTTGTTCGAGGTTACTCACCGAAAGTTATATTTTCATGTTATATATTTTTCATCCCGACGACCTTGTTTTATTTTGATTTTACAAGCAAGGTGCTTTTTACGGATGTTGTACAGAGATCTCGGTTCGAAAAACGTTTTCAATGTGTGGTGTGGTGTTTTTGGTGAGAGATTACTCGGTCCCATAATGTTATAGTCTTTCCGAGGTCAGTTTGAACATGTATAAAAACGCGTAGCAATAAAATTTAATGAGTTTCATAGGCGTCCCTAAAAAAGTTTTCTAAGGGTAAAGAATTATAAAAATTTGTATATAATATGTAGAAAATTCCTATTACATGTTCATTTGCCCAACAACATATTTTAATTGATTTATGTCCTCGAACAATTTTATCCCGAAAATGCCGTGTTGTAATAATATTAGTAAACAATATATCCCTCTTATTGCCCCTTTCGCAATTGTAATATGAATGATTAATAGAAGGTGCCTATAATAAATTAAAATTACCTGAATCACACCAAATTCCGCATTGCTACACTGCACTGCTAGGCCATGTGTCGACAACTGAATTTATGGCCAGGTCGCCCAGTGCGGCTGTGTTTGTGCCGCGTTTCCCCGCACGCTCATTCTTCAACTGGGCGACCAGACCTATATATGGATACGGCTAAAAAAATATGGGAACAAGTTTTTCAAATATTTCAAGGCCGAGTTACTGCATCAGCGACCGAACCTGGTACATACTGCCAACCTCTTGGTTCTTCAATTGAGATCGGAAAGACTATACCTGCACGTTTAAATGGTGCCACTTATTTAGAGTTTTTAACAAACGCCTTTGGTATAAGACGTCCCTTTACAAACCCGTGCCCAAATGTTCTTCATGCATGATGGTACCTCTCCTCATGTTTCTCGTGCAGTTTGTTGATTTTGACATACCAACTTTGCGGAACAAAATGGCTCTGCACGTTGGACAGCACGAAGTCCGGATATGAACCCTCTGGAATTTTTTGTTTGGGCGTGTATGAAACAAAACGTGTACCGAACGCCTATTGTCGATGCAGCAGATCTTCAACATCGTGTCTTTGCTGCAGCTAATGAAATTCGACAAATGCCGGGGATATTTGCAGGTATTCGGACTAATTTTGACTGTCGTTTGAAAACATGTTTATTAGCACATGGAAGCAACGTTGAAAAATTTTCTTAGAGCATATAGTCAATTGGTAAATAATTAGTTTATTCGTTTGTGTTACTTTTAAACGAGATTTGAATAAATTTCAGCATTTTCGACCACAAAATTTAAACCGTCAAAACCGCCACCAGCGCTGCGCTTTCGCACTGTTGCGCGCGGTAGCTTCGACATCAAAGGTAGAGCTGGCTGCCGCACCAGGGACGGCTTTAAATTTGTTTAAACCTCCATGTGATTTTTTTTTCAATTTTAAAGGAACGCACTTATTTCAAAAACACCCTGTATAAATACGAAAATAAGAAAAATCGTTACCTGTCATACATGACACATTTTTAACATGATATTTTAATTCTAACTTTTAAGAGCATTGGCGACATCACGTTTCGCTCGTGTTTTTAACTAAATTCCAATAAATAAAACAAACAAGTAAGAACACAGTATTCATTTTTTTTTCCTGCAAGTGTTTACATGTAAAAGACCCAAACGCCGCCGACACAAAGTCCCTTTTATAACGATTCACTCTCATAAAGTTGTGCTACGTCAAATTTTTTTTAAGATCTGGAATGTCTGGCATCGCGACCGACACCTTTCCGCATTATTTATCATCCTCCACCCCGAAACGGTGCTTCGGAATAATTATTTATAACTGTTAGGCAGGCTTACGTAATAACGGCTTCCTGCGGCATTAATTTTATGTTTCTCAATATGCGGCGTACACCTGCGAGTGCGGTGAGAACGTAAAACAACGGGCCGGCGTAAAACGCGAACCGATCGGCTCGCCAAGGTCTCCGACAGCGTAAAAATCCTATTTTACGTCCTTTCCCCAGGACCGTGCCGAGGGAGATGCTCTAGGAAGCGGCAATTGTTTCATTTATGAACAATGATAAAGTCAGTTTAGGTGTTTAGGTACAGGCAAGCTTTAAGGAGGTATATCGGGGTCCGAGGGAAGTGAGGATCGCAGGGGGGGTCCTATGCTTTTCTTATGGGACTAAAACCCGAGGCCAATTTGAAATAAATAAATTCTATTGAAATTATTTGCGATAAACATTATTTATATATCAAAGAAATTTATTCATATGCACATAGCATACATATTGACTAATTAACAACATAAAAATATCATATTTCAGTAGTTTTAAATTATATTTAATAAACGCATAAAGACTATGTAGATGTGGCAACAACGCTAATAATTAACTAGCGGTTGTACACACTGCGAACCTACGGATTTCGGGCATCAGAGATATTGCGCGTCAAATTCGGGTAAAGATGCGTACGCGTTCAAAAATGTATTGTGTGTAAACTATGTATAATATAATTATTATATATAGCAAATATATCGTATTATCCTCGCGAAGATTTGTATCCTTCATTTAAAACCCGTAAATCATGTGAACCGGTAAAACAACGAGAATTATGTTAATTTAGTTCTAAAGAAATGAAATGACACTTGCGCCCATCTCTCGTCCAAGTCAAAGAAAATTTTGGATGCAATTTTGAAGGTTCTGTGATAGAAATTACATTATTACTCACTGTTCGTGTTTTTAATCTCTATCTTAGTAATGTTACAAAAGTTTTGCAACTATAACTAATTTTTTAGATATAAAATTTGCTGAAAAATATTTATGTTCCTTTGTTATTCCGTACAAATGCTTTTATCTCAAGTATTATTACTAATTATATTAATCAAGTAAAGAAAACTTTATGTAACCCTAAATATTGCTGGGTAATGATTACGATGTTTTTATAAACATAAAAACATAAAACACACCACAGAAATGAGACAACCCCCAAATCCAAAAGCCAAAGGCTTGTGCGGAAGAGGGCTACACTTGAAAAAACGCGGACAAACACCCATTATCCATCGACATTGCCAGTGCCGACACCGGGGATCGAACCCGGACCAGAGTAAGAAGCCTAGCCGAGAAATGCTTGCCACCGCACTCGACCGACTGCGCTACCGTGGCGATGAATAAACCATTAAATATATTAAAAGGATTTATCAACTGTATTTTTTATTCCAATAAATATATCACAGCTTTCTAGTCTTTTTAAATTAATCTAGTTTTTTAAAAACATTACAAAAAATAATCTGTTGTGGATAATTTATTGTTGATAACAATGTGCATGGGATTTAGGAAAAATGTATATGTTTGAAATCAATTTCGTTTTTATCAAGTCTTTCAAATGTATTCCCTCCTTCAGCTCATTGCGACGTTGCCACATTAATCCTCAAGTCAGACAGAAATGCAATTATTGGTTTCTGTTTCTAATTAATACAGCTGTACTATGTTCAAAACTTACATTAGTTTTAAATCAAAAATAAGATCATACTATACTATGGAAAAGGTTTGTTTCACGATTTCTACATTATTTTCTCAGTTATGGGCAAAAAAGAGCCGCACCGTCCATCTTCGCCATATGTTAAAATGAACAACTTTCAACAACAATATCTCAAAATCTAGATTAGAAAAAAAATTCAAAAAAATATGACGCACAGAGGAAGCACTGGGTAATACGCTATATAAATTTCAAATACATCTGTGCATTTGAGTAAACCCGATATATCTCCTTAAAATGAAAAGTGAAATTAAAAAAAAACAAATCGAACTGGTAAACATCCAAATGGAATTTAATTAAAATTTGATCTAACTCTAATTATTAAGTGCTAAGTTAAACTGGTAAACTTGGTAAATAACCAATTGGAGTTTAATGGTCGTTATAAAGTACCAGGGTTGACGATCGAACACGTGCTATGGTGGGTCCGCAAATGAACGCCTCAAATATGAAAAATTTCTCTACGAATTTTGCCCATCTTTAGAGACTTGTAGACTGGACGTGATAGTGAAATTAGTGTTGCCTCATCTCAGTCCGAATTTCGATAAATTTGGGAAGTTTTTTATTTTCCAAAAACTAAAGTTTTTTTTTGGGGAGGTTGCTCCGACGACAACAGAGACCTGTGTCGGTGTCGTCTGCTGCTGCTTTGGTGTTTGGGGGCGGCTGGAAGATAATTTTGGAAACTCAAGTGAAAATTTAGTTTCCTACTCCGATCATTCTGCTTCATGTGGAGAGACGTCTGGATTCGAACACCAGCATTTACTTTTGCCAGGGTTGGCACCGCGTAAGTGGGTTGGAGACGGCTTCGTAGGTTTGATTCGAAAGTGTAGTGAATTTTCGAAGTCCAATTGGGATTTGACAACAGGTGGTCAAAATAACTTTATTTATTTTTATTTATTTATTTATTTTTTTAATTAAAGCAACAATTCTTGAATCAAACCTTTCCTTTTTGTGCAATAAAAACAATCGTCATTTAAAAGCGCGATTTGTAACAAACAATCGTGCATGTTAAAATAAAAAAAATCTTCTTTTGGTTTCGAGAACGAGCCGAGTTATATTTCTCTCGAGAATTCGCTCATTTCCGAATTGACCTTGACTAGAACCTTGGAAAAAAAATCAAGAGTAACAGAATCGTAAACAAAATTGTCTGCTAAAATGATCCTTTCTAAATTCGGATTTCATGCATAGCCCACGAGTTGCTTATCCGTGCTTTAAATTCTCACGTAAAAATTTCTCCAATTAGTTAAAATTCCAGTGGCGTACAGCCGCGCGTTTTCCTTTCATCACCGTAATTTTTTTCTAACTTTCGTCTATTATTTCAAAAAGCCATCGAGGAGCAACATGTATGGCTTTTTTTAGTTGAGTTTCACTACACGTTTCTCGCAACATCCAGGTGAGTTTTGAAATCGGAGTTGTGTTCTATTATTGTTTCGTCAGTAACGCGAGGTGAGACAGGCGCGAGCGAGAAAACGAGACGGCAAGATGCATTTAGCATAAAAGTTGGGCCGTTGTTTTTCAGATTTCGAGGTCAGCTACTATCTCCGGCTGCAGCGCGAGGTTGCCAAATCGAGCGAGTTTACCAGTTATCAAATGCCATCTATTCGTTAAGGTCTTCAGTTTGGCAAATATTAAATTAACACCGACGATTGATCAATGATAAAATAGTCGAACAAAAATTGTTTTAGAGTTTAATGTCTTTTAGGTGTTCATATGGGCCGCTACATTTAAATAAATTTTCATGCTATGCTTATCAATTATTAAATGTATTCAGTACACCCTTTTCTGATTCTGTTGAGCCGAAGATCCTAACACTGCAAAACATACATATATTATAGTCTGTTTGGATATGAAAGAGAGTAATAAAACCCCGAGATAAGAACCGGCCATGGGCGTGGTAATATTTCGTTTCAGGTAATTATCGGGTAACATTAATGCTAACAGGTAATGGGTGTACATTAGTATATTTTACTGGATACATCATAGGGGAGGAGCCAGTGTATTGTGACAGATCAATCCAGTCTTAGAGCTGAATATACGAAGACGTGCTAGTGCAGTAGAGTAAAATTCGACTTGTGTTTAGTGACTATTGTGCCAGTGGATATAATATTGTTTGGGTAAAATGTCGAGCTTATCAGATTACGTACCTGCTAAACGCGTGAAAAGATGTGCGCTGTCTCAGAATGAGAAGATTATTATATTAAATGTATTTAATGCATTGAAACACCAAAATCCTACCAACAGTGTTGACGACATCGTGGAAAAGTGTTCCAAAATGACAGGGATTGGAAAATCGACTATCTACAGACTTTTAAAGGAAACAAAAAATGAACAAGATACTGTAAATCCCCCAAAATCATCTACAGGGAGGTCAAAAGTCGTTATAGATGATTTCTTCAAAAATGTCATTCGCAGAAAAGTACACTCATTTTATTTTAAAAAAGAAATACCAACGCTAAACAAAATTTTAAGTGAACTTTCAGAGGACAACGATTTGCCAAAAATCAGTAGAAGCAAATTATGGGCCGTCTTACGAGAGTTGAATTTTTGCTGGGAAAAGCAGAACAGGAAGTCAGTTCTTATCGATAAAGATGAAATTATTTGTTGGCGAAGATCCTACTTAAGATCAATTAGAAAATTCCGTGACGAAGGGAGGAATATTTATTATCTAGACGAAACTTGGGTCAACGAGGGATATACTGTAACAAAAGTATGGCAAGATAAAAATGTAAAAAGTTTTCGACAAGCATTTTTGGATGGACTTTCAACAGGGTTCAAGGCACCTTCAGGTAAAGGGCGAAGATTAATAGTGACACATATAGGTAGTGCCAGTGGTTTTGTAGATGGCGGTTTACTTTTATTTGAATCTAAAAATACAGGTGACTATCACGAAGACATGAACGCAGATGTTTTCGAAGAGTATTTTACACAGATGTTGGATCTTATTCCTCCGGGGTCTGTAATTGTCATGGATAATGCCAGTTACCATTCACGGCAGACCGAGCGGACGCCTACGACTGCTTGGAGGAAAGCCGATATAATTCAATGGTTATCCGGAAAAAACATTTCTTTTGAAACAAATATGGTGAAAAAGGAACTTTTGACACTTGTCAATCTTAATAAAGATCAGAAAAAATATGTTATCGATGAAATGGCAACAAATCGCCAAATAACGGTACTACGGTTACCACCTTATCACTGTGAACTTAACCCAATCGAATTAGTCTGGGCGCAGGTAAAAGGAGATGTAGCGCGAAATAATACGACGTTTAAATTAAGTGACGTGAAAATTTTGTTAAAAAATTCCTTGGAACGAGTAACTGCAGATAACTGGCAAAGATGTATACATCATGTACAAAAAGAAGAGGAGAAAATGTGGGAACTCGATAATTTAATTGACGTTACTGTGGAACCTATCGTTATCAATCTAGGAGACGAAGATAATTCATCAGAATATTCAGAGGATGAATTTTAATATACCTACTTTTTTATTTTCTTTATTGTACATTTATACAACACTACATTTACTCACCATAATTTGAATTTTCAAAATACATATATTTTTGTGTGGAATAAAAGTCTATTCATTAAATTTAAATAAATATTTTGATAATAATATTGAATAATTTTATTTGAATTACTAAAAACCCTCTTAACCCGGTTATGATGCTTAAAGTAGCCTCATGTTTTGAAATGCTGTTTTTATATTGTTTACTTATAAGAGAAATGGACCGAGAAATTGAAGCGGCATAGACAAAGACGGATTGTCGGGGATTAAATTTTAGCTACCTGCTACAATTTAGTACAGTCCGATCGCACAAAGTTTTTTTAAAAGTACACCTCATCTATACCGAAAATACATAATATAAAAATATTGAATATAAGCACCAGTACTACATTTATTTACGATTTGCATACATAATGAGCTTTTATTACTCTCTTTCATTTCTAAACAGACTATAGAAGACTAATACATAAAAAATCAACTCTTACGGCTGCCGTACTGGGTAATTTTATTATATACCTAGTCTAATATTATGTTTAATGTATAATACTGATTATCAATGCATTTTGTTAGTGTTATTTTAAGACCTAGAAATAACTTTAAACAATATTTCAATTTTTGTTGTGCAGTATTATATTGTTATACTTATATTTGTAGGCTTACAAGATTGAAATTAAATTTAACTCTCGAGAGGCACTTGCGCGACATAGCAACACAAAAAATCGCCCGCCTTAAATCTTTCGATCAGGGCCATTGTTAAAGATATTATTTATCCGATTTTGATCGGAATGTGCACCATATGACAAAGTTTCTTCACAAAAGCGCTAATCTAGTAAGCAAGTTTCCCTCCTGCGGCACATGGACTATATGGCAGACGTGGCAACGTCGCACCGCGGCGGTCAGCCGTTCGTGATCATTGCACCGCGGTCGCCCACCAACTCCGACCGACGGAGATGACCTATAAATATATCTGCGACCTGAGAGCCGGCCTGCCGGACAAGATACCGGGTCACCGGCTCCATATAGGTTTCGGTGCAGGGCCAGAGATATCGGAGCTACCCCAGTTGCTCCCCTCTAACTTTTGCGCCCGATGCGCAAGAAATATTTTTTTCTTTTTACAGTTGATTTTAAAAATCAGAAATTAGGTTATTGTCTCGGAAATAAAAATCATCTTGATAAGTACTACTGTTCCCAAGAAAAATCATCTTTATCGCAAGAGAAAAGTCATCGTTTATCGCGCATACGCATTGTGAAACCCCTCAGTCATCCCCACTCCCGTTCTGCCGAGAAATTCCACGTCAGTATAATAGTCCAGGAAAATTAGACGAAAATAGGGCCGAACATCGGAATTGCATAAAGAAGGTTCGATTTTGATGGGACAAAGTGCGTTCTCTTCGTAATTGCATGTACATCAAAGTCTACAACGTCTCATGCGGCGCTAATTTGTTTATTTATAAATAATCAATTATTATTAACAAATAATCGTATTTCGGATATTACGTGGGGTGGAAACGGCCAATCTTGATGCGGTAAAGCTCATTCTTCTTCTTATTAGTTGTACTTTAACTGTAAAGGACCCCCACCGATCTTCATTTGTTTATCGGTTTTTATTTGATTGTTATAAACAAATTAGACGTGATATCTGCGGTCGGGAGTAGGACTAGCCGATTTGGACGGGATGAACGTGGTTTTATATAGAAAGTTCAAGACCCTAATGCAGGAAGTGAATTCTCAAAAAGCTGAAGACCATATAGAACATGAATCATTATGAATAAATGTTATCCACTTCTCTTTGATTAAAAATTATCCATTCTAAGTCTTAGTTACAGATTGCACGTGTAATTTTTTTATAATGATTAATTAGTAAAAAGAAACAAATGAAGATCATTCGGACCTTAACGGTTTTGGAATATCCCGGATGATGATCAAAGTGACTTATTCCATAAAAATCAGACTTTTCTCGTCCAGCTCACAGATAACAGCCCGAATTTGTATATACTAATTCATTGAAGATCAATGAACAAATGAAAATCAGTCTGCCCTTAGTGGCCCTTAGTGGTTCTGGATCACCTTGTAATCCAAGTACGAGAAGAGCGTCGATTACCGCGTGAAAATCCCCCTCTCCCAGTCCGATTGCCTAATTTGCTCTTAATGATCGAATAAAAATCAATAAACAAATGAAGATCGGTGGGAGTCTCCCAAAGTTAAGGTGCAACTAATCAGAAGAAGAATGGGCTCTACCGCATCAAAATTGGTCTTTTCCAACCCACGTAATATCCGAAATACGCTAATTTGTTAATAATAATTGATTATTAATAAATAAACAAATTAGCGCCGCATGAGACGTTGTAGCCTTTGACCTACATGCAATTACGAAGAGAACGCACTTTGTCTCATTAAAATCGAACCTTCTTTATCCAATTCCGAGGTGAAATGCTAATTTTCCTGGACTATAACGACCATATTATTTATCTCATTTTAAAACTATAACTGGAAGTTTGTAAAAGTTTCTCTAACTAGAAATAACCAAAACAAATTTCTAATAAACAGCTTCTTCCAAATTAACGATATTACAGTAATTAACTAACCTTTTTGTTTACGAATTTCGCATGCAAACAATAATGTTATTTATAAACCTTACCATTTACTAAAAAAAAAGTAGTACGGTAACACTATCTCTCGGTAAATACAGACGTCAAAAATAAATGAAAAAACATTACGTAAATATTTATTCGTGCGCTGTTTTCAATTTTGAACTTGATAAAATCAAACCTCAAAACGATACCGCTGTTTTGTTTGGACCAAGCCGATAAATATAATAATAAATAAAAGCTACCCAGCGGGAAAATTGCTATATTTTTTCCAAAGATCACTTCTAGAAACTTTGATTAAAACTTCTAAGCACTTTTTAATCGACAAATTATAAATTTTGAAAAAAACTTAATTGCAAATTGATGAATGTAATCTAATTGTTTAAAAATAAAAAATGAGTGTTAACTTTATAAATTTACTGTGGTCGTCCTAATCAACCGATTTCAATTTTTCAAAAACCATTTGAAAGGTCGAGCGGTCTTTTCTGTGAAAATTTTTTTCAAGTATCTAGGTGCTTTATTTGAGGCTGTGCAACATTTTGAAAATTCGGAAATTTATTTTCAAAATTTAAAAAAAAAATTATTTTGCGAAAACTATCGAATCGATTTTAATGAAATTTGGTGTGTTGTTTTATTATACTCTAAAGTACTTTTGACCAAAATTAGAATGCCCTTGGAGAAATTAAAATATTTTTTAAAAATTATCCAAAAAAACTTGATTATTTTGCCTTTTTTTCACCACTTATTGCTATTTTGCAACATCGGTAATAAATTTAAACATTTTTAACATACAGTATATTGTGCAAAATTCAATTCTAAAACTTTTTTTCATCTTCAATATTCTTCCAAAATGCATAGGTTCCAAGATATAAGTAAAAAACTCATAAATAAGGCATTTTTTAAAATTTTTTAAACATTTTTGCAATTTTGAAAATGTTCCGGACCTCGTCCAGATGTAGGGATCTACACTTTTATTATGTGAGTTGTATTGAAGGTAATCCAGAAAAAAATTTGCTTGCCCTCTCTCACAACCACCTCAAAACAGATCCGAACTGGTCTATAAGGGGTATATGCTTATTTTTCACAAAAGGTCGAGAAAACTATTTTTTTTCGATTTTCTGTCTTTATTGGGCCTTTCGAATACGTGGTTAAATTTATGACTATATTATTTGTAAGAATGTTATTAAATGTTATGATGTTCCATGTAATTAGACAATTTGTCTGTTTGGAATGAATAAATAAATAAATAAATTACTAAGACACCCTGTATAAAACATATTGAATGAAACAACTTTTCAGAAGTCATCTATAATTTAAAACCACCATTTTTTATAATTGGCGATCTTCAATTAAAAGAAAAAAACGCGATTTTCATCACCCTTGCACCTAGCCCAATTCCGAAAACGCCGTTCTCCGGACCCGGCAAAAACTCCCCGTCGTGACGTCGCCCAAAAGGCTAATCTGCATGTATTATGCGCGGGTTAAAATAAAAGACAGGCGTACCCCGCGTTATCAGCGCGAGATTATCGCCATGGCAACAAATAGAATTTATACCCGAGGCCGAGCGCTATCTCTCTCATCGATTTTGCGGTTTCCGCGATCTCTCGCGTTCGGATCCTCCCGAAGCGCCTTATTTCAATTATTTCGCCTTCCGGCGGCTCATTTGCATAAAACTAATGGCACGGGGCGCGAGAGAGACGTTGCCGGGATGAGTTTCGCTGGATTTTTGCCACGGGAATCGACGGGGACATGGTAGATTTAACGCTACATCGGTTCCGCCCCGACGGACGCATTGGGGGTGGAATCGAGACTGATTCAGAAGCAGTTTCTTTCATCAGGAAGTCGACCAAGTAATAGCACACACGCAGCCGACAGAATAATAATATGCCGTCCCCACTCCCGCACAATTATGGGCTAATCCTTTACTAAACTACCATTATCTATTTTTTAATAAACAATTTTTCTGCAGAAATTGTTTGTCTATCTCTTCTCCTTAAAAAGTTACAATAACAAACATTATACAGAAATGTGTCCTATTGTATTGGAATTAGTCATGATTTAATCAACATTGCTGTGAAAACAATGGCTGAAACTGCTGTCACAAGTCTGTTTACATATTAGTTTCTGTCAAACGCTATTCCTTGCATGATAAATAAACTAGTAAGTGGTATAATAAGGGTATAGTATAGTAAGGGGGATAATAATTAAAAAATGTCCATTAACAATGAAAAGGTTGCCATGATTTTAATTTACGGTGAACGCAAAAAAATGCCAGATGAACTTATATCATGAGAGATATCCAGAGCGTCAAGCTGTTAACCCAAAAATATTTGCCAGATTAGAACGAATTTTGCGTGCTTACGAAAATGCATTTTCATCAAGAAAAGGGAAAGGAATTTCAAAATCAGTGTGTAAAGATATTACAATATTTTGAGGAAAATCCTAGAAATTCTATTACAGTTTTTGCAAGAGGAGCTTCCAGAACTGCTTAAACATGTGCCGCTGCAGCTCACATTGAATATGTGGTTGCAACACGATGGTGCTCCTCCACATAAAGCTAAAAGAGTTATTTAAACAATATTTTCGGAACTAAGTGAATTGGAATGGGAATGGGCTTCAAAGTCTCCCGACTTAACACCCCTAGACTATTTTTTATGGGGAACATTAAAAATCAAGTATATGGGTGTCTTACCCACGAGAAGTTTGGAGCATTTAAAGCAAAATATTCTACATGTTTGTGAGAATCTTTCAAGAGAAACGTTGTTTAAAGCTACAAGGAAAGTTAGGAAAAGATTGGACAAATGCTTAGAAGTAGGAGGCATGCATATCGAAAAATTTTTAAGTAATAATCACAATTTTATATTTTGTTTTGTGTTTTGTTATTAGTAATTGTAATATTTATTAGTTACAACTAAAATTGTTTAATATTTTCTATATTTGGTTATCCTATTCAACCGTGATTATGTGTATTGTTCTATTTTTCTTCTTGGAGAGACCTTTTTTAAGAAGAACATAGCAACTAATATGTAAACAAATTTGTGACAAAAGTTACAGCGATTGTTTTTCACAGTAATGTTGATTAAGTCATGACTAGTTCCAATACAATAAAATACATTTTTGTATAATGTTTGTTATTGTAACTTTTTAATGGGAAGAGATAGAGAAAAAATTTCTGCACAAAAAGTGTTCATAAAAAACAGAAAATTTTAGTTATCATAAAAAAATGGGGATGTTCTTGGAAAAAAAAGCTAAAGGTGTAATTTTTTTATTTTCCGAATTTTGAAAAAAATGTTTTTCAAGTGAAGAAAGGACCTTCGCGAGTCCCTATTCACGCCATCTAAACATATTTTTACACTCAGTTTTCGTTTGACTGTTATGGGCTCGAGATGCGAACTTTGGGACACCCTGTACATTTGTAACAGATCTCAAGGAAATTGAACACATAAACGAAATAAATATGGCAGAAGTTTTACAAATTCGGTTTTGGTGTACACATTTCCATTATTATGCACATAGAAATAGTTTGTTGGCGAGAATTGGTAAGTATTAAATTTCATACAAAATATTAGAGTTTAAGAATTCTGTGTAACACTGGCAACACTGCACAGTTAATCTCCATGCCATAATGATGTCAGCGATTCTCAACAAGTTTTTTGATTAAAAAAAAACACATATTATTTTAAATGTCACTCTTATGTTTTCTGCACAGTAAATCGTACCGTTTTTTAAAAATTTCCTAGTCTGTGTATTAGAATTATTTTTATAGAAATTGTAAAGACAAATGTATTTTACATTAAATGATTGCATTAAAATATTAAGTTTCTTGTACATGGACATGTAACTTGTTTCTTATAATTTCTCATAGATTTTGCTCCTTTCTATTTAATTCACACATTTGCTAACATCCCGTCTAATATTTAGTAACTTAACGGGATATTATTTTTTCCAAAGGAAACTGATGTTAATACCGACGTTAAAGATCACATCGCTGTTGCGAAACATCCGTTGGCCTTTTGGCATTCTCTTAGCTACAGCCTCGGATGAATTCGTATTATATGAATAGAGAGGCGAGGAAAAAAGAACTAGATATTCGAACCGGACAAAAAAAAAATCGAAATAGGCACAAAATTACATTACACAATATTACGTTTGCAAAATTCTTTAAGTTAGTTTCTGTTACCCATTAATTAAAGCCAACTTGAGCCACAAAGGCGATAAAATCTGATAAATATCTAGCCAGCCGTGCAAGACTATCGAAGGTACCGCATTTGTTTTCGTGCATGGCTAGCTTGATACTCATTTATCAAATCAGGCACAATTACAAACGAGCGCGGCATTTTTTACGAAACCAGCACCGCCGCCGCCTCCCGTCCGACGCCATGTGGGACGGTTGTTTTTTTTAATCGTGTTTATCCAGATCAGGCCGTGCGCGCTCGTAGAAAGCGTGTCTTTTCGATATTCCAGCCGCGGTATGTATTTTTTTAATGGGGCCCAACCGGCCGTCGGGGTCGACGCACGGCCTCAGTTGCTCAACTTTCTCTGCCTCGCAGTCGCCATCGGATCCAAATAAAAGCAAGTGTCGTGTGATTTTTTTTAACTGCCCAGTTCGAAGCCTACAGTTCAAAGATATAGATTACCAAATTAGTGTATTTTTCCAGGACGGTTGCGAATTTATTACTTCATAATATCATATCACCACAGACAATATAGCTTCGCTCCAGACCGCTACTGGAATAGGGCGGCAGTTTTAAATTTCCGAATTGCCGATAGAGTACACCACCAGAAGAATTTTAGGAAAAATCAAATGCAACGGCCCGCATTCCTACGCGTATCCTAGCAACATATAAACAACGGTTTGGCAATGTTGTCACGCCTACTTACGGATTTATTTTGTACAATTTGTTATGAATGCCTGTTTTTCGCGTTACTATATTTACTTAAATGTATGATTTAGGTATTGATGAAAATGTTTTAAATAACCAACAATACGTGTAGTTTCATTGATATTCTGCAGCGGTGCAACAGTTAGGTTATTTAATCATAATTTCGTTAATTAGCTACTATTCTCATTTTTTGGTATTGAAATACTGCAGAAAATATATTTCCAAATAAACAAAAGTCGTAATTATATTATTAAACAGCTTGTAATATAATTTTTTTAATTTTTGATGATGATGATAAATTTATTTAATATACAAGGCGCGTTATTAGTACGTCGCGGAATGTAGGTACAGGTTTTTTTTGTATTTTGATATCCACTTATAGGATTAATAGTTAAAGGTAGAAAAAAAATTTTAAATACAAATGTACGACTTTTGCTTTATTTATTTTGACATTATCAAAATTTGCTGGTATAAAATATATGTAAAGCAAAAAAAAACATTAAAAAAATTAAAATACATAAAATACAAATAAATGAAATAATAAACAATGGTTTATATAACTAACCTTTACAACAATATAATGAGAATACTTAAATACGAAATAACATTAAGGACTGAAATCGGGGCTGTTTTCTGGCTGCCTAAGGTTTCCAATAATATTTTTTAGTGTTCGTTGACGGGATTCATCCTGCGAAATAAAGAGTGGCCGCAAAAATCACCCGTTTTTTCGCAATTCGCAGAGAGCTAAAGAAAATAGATTAAAATATGTTTTTGGTCTCAAATTACTCGTCGTAAAAAATTAAGATGAGCATAGTTTTTAATTTTTTGAAAATTTTCAAAAATCACCCCTATGTAGAGGTAGAAAAGACGCCCAAAATGAAGAATTGAATATTACCAATAAATATAAAAACTATTAAGTAGCATGTGAATTTTTCTATCGAATGATTCTTGTTACAAAGAAAGATTTATTCTCATGACTGAAATAAGCATGTTGAATTAGAAAATCCACAATTAAGCGCGCTCAAGGGGTGGAATCATCCCCAAAAATAGAGACTTTCAGAAATAATTCAAAAAAAATATATATTAAGATAATTCAGGGCTAGGAAAATATGGATTAACTATTCATAGTAAGTTTTACGAAAAAACCCTAGATGAGGGTTGAAGCCACCCCATTCTCAAAAAATACAACAAAATTCATTCCTATTTTAATTTTTCTATACCTAGAATAAATCTCAGAAAAATTCATACATTTTCATGACTGAAATGGGCATGTTGACTTCGAGAATCTACCCTCAAGAGCTCTAAGGGGTTGTAATAATTCCCAAAAATAGAGAACATCAGAAATAATTATAAAAATTCCAAAAAAAAATATTTCAGCATGCTAATAGTTTTTCTATCAATTGGTAGTACTCAAATTCTTCATTTTTGGCATTTTTTTAACCCCTAAGTAGGGGGTGATTTTTAAAATTTTCAAAATACTAAAAGCTATGCTCATTTCAGTTTTTTACGACAAGTAATTTGCGATCAAAAACATATTGTTATGTATTTTTTTTAATTATCTGAGAATTGTGAAAAAAACGGGCGAAAATCACAGGTTTTTTGCGGTCACTCTTTGCCGATATTCCTGAGGAACTTTCGCACATTATTGTTATTTGAATAATAAATACAGTTTAATTATGTTTTATTTTTCATCATCAGAATAACCCAATTTAATTTTTTTTAATTAATGGACATTTTAGCCTGCGTCAACGAGCTATGACGTCACAAATTATGAGAAAAAAAAACGATTTTTGCTTGTACCTCGGCAATGACTAGAAATATCAAAAAATCGCCCATGGTTTTGATTGGTAATCGAGTGAAAAACGTCCCAAGTCCGCATGTCGAAAAAAAACATTGGGACCAACGGTGTGTGACATCATAGAATAAAAAAGTATTTATAACTCGAAAACGGTGCGTTGNTATATTTTAAAATATCAAATGCAACTGTTATCGGATTAATTATTATTCACCCTATTGAATACAACAGTTTTTGGTGCCACGGTGTATATTTCCAAACAACACTCCCAGTCCGAAACATACCTAATTATTTGTGGTGGGGCGCAAGAGAATGAGAGCGATCCAACTAGTGGGGACTTTAAGTTGCCCTTCATTGTACTATTCTTACGGAAATTTTAAATTTTTTATTTTTTTTTTTTAAATAAATAATTAGATAAATTCATAGTTTTAATTCCAACTTGATTTATTTTATTTAGAATTTAACACAAATGTCATTTCCAAACAAAAAATAAGTTCCATATACACAAAACCACTCTTCAATTACAAATTAAATGCACTAAATTTATTCGGCAGTTATTATTTGGCAACAAAGCCATCGCTAGAACTGCCTCCTATTACCGAATAGACGAGTTATCACGCTAAATTTTATTGCTGTATGCCGGCTAACAAGACTATTGTTTAGGATGCCAATTTCCAGCATTTAACGCGCGGTCTGAAGTGATAAGCTATATTGTCTGTGATATTACAGATACCTATACAGGGTGTTCTACTAGCTCTATGACAAACTTTGACGGTTGGTGGGTTGGTTTCTTTCATTTTTTTTTTCTTATATAAACATACCGACCGATTTGTTTTCGTTTAGTTGAGGTTTTCAATAACAGAATGTACTGGTAATTTCAACACCCAGTAGTTTTAGGTTCGTCAAGATATTTAGACCTAAAATAATCCACCCATTACATACGCCATATCGTTAACCTACTTAGCAAATGTAGTAAGTCCACTTTTTATCCAGACAAAGATTTTGGTGGACTTACGACTATTTCTGCCCTTGAATCGAATGCAGTGGACATTCGATATTATGCGTTTTAATGTTTTCGCACGCTGTTTACTACTAAAGTAAAATCTGACTTCTCAGCATGACAGATTCATTCACAGCCAGCTAGATTACACCAAAATCTCTGTCTGAATAAAAAGTGGACTTACGACATTTGCTAAGTAGGTTAACGATATGTTTTTAATCAAACTCTACAATAAAATGTAATTTATGCCCAATTTCCTTACTTTTTACAGACTTTTCTAGGATTTCAAGGTTTTCTATGCTACAATTTTTATTAGTAACAAACAAGAGAGCCATGGAACACTGCAAAACACTCACAGCGGGATGGGTTTTAAAAATAACGCTATTGCCTCAGTTATAAACAGGTACACGTGTTTGGTTGTGGAAAAAAATAGGTACTTATTACACTAAACACTTATTTCACTGTCGCCTAAGCTAATATATTTTTATCTCTGGCAATCTCATCCGGGTTCGATCGTACTAATATCTCAAGTGCCACATAATGTAATTAGAAATTAAATGTTAAAGGTTCCCGCGAAACGTTCAAGGTCAAGGCGACGTTAATCATCCGTTTGGATTTGGTGGGTATATCTCTGTGTTTTCGTAGGTTACTGATGTGCAATGGGATGTCGGCACGTCTCGATGTTCTCGAATTCTTATCTAAAAGAACAAAGTACACCAAAGCGGAATTATAGGAACACGTGAAGCTGAGATTTACACGGAAGTTTCGTTTTTTCGTACATTTAAAAAAAAATGTACAATGTAAAATTGGTGCAAAACAAATTCTAACATAAAACAGAGTATTTCAGATGATCATTCCAAGAATTTTGAGCCGATTCAATGTAAAAAAGTTGCCTCAAGAGTTTCAAATTGACACGAACATATACATTTTTTTATTACATTATTAAAATAGGGTTATTTAAAATATTTTTCAACTCACAAACTCAATCACTGAAATTAGTACGAGTGCGAAGTTACCATTTTGTGCAATTAAATTTAAACAATGAGAAAATTATAAAAAATTCGCAAAAACGCTAAAAAAAACTTTGTAAAGCATTACAAAAATATACGAAAATCTTCGAAACACCTCGGAATACATTTCAATATTTTGAAATCATTTTCCTACTTTACTGCAATCATTTTAAATAAATATCAAGTACCTCTAAATGTGCGGAAATATCTCAAGGTGGCAATGACTTGCTAAAAATAGTGACAACTATTGGTACAGGTGAAAAATGATGTAAAGACAAAAATAAACGTTTTTCCAGTTCACTCAAAAAATGGTAGTTGCTCTAATTGTGTGCCGCAATGGTATGCCGTTTTCCACAGCTGCAAAAACGCATGGAAAACGCAAAAAAGCAGCACTTTTAAAAATACAGGGTGTAAGAAGTTTGACTGCCATTACTTCAGCATGAGGTAGAGTAATCATAAATGAAGAAAAAAGTTGTATATTACAGGGGCGTAAAATTAATAATTTTCAAAATACCTACAGCGAGTATTAATATTGAGGGGTTCCATCACAATGTGACAACAGAGCTTAACCTAACGCTACACAGCTGGTCATAAGTACCACGTGTACAATCGGCAGACTTGTTCTACGGAAAAAATGTAAACAACAATTATTGTGAAACACTTATACTCTGTTTGGAAAAGAGAGTAATAAAACCCCGAGATAAGAACCGGCCATGGGCGTGGTAATATTTCGTTTCAGATAATTATCGGGTAACATTAATGCTAACAAAAATGACAGGGATTGGAAAATCGGCTATCTACAGACTTTTAAAGGAAACAAAAAATGAACAAGATACTGTAAATCCCCCAAAATCATCTACAGGGAGGTCAAAAGTCGTTATAGATGATTTCTTCAAAAATATCATGCGCAGAAAAGTACACTCATTTTATTTTAAAAAAGAAATACCAACGCTAAACAGAATTTTAAGTGAACTTTCAGAGGACAACGATTTGCCAAAAATCAGTAGAAGCAAATTATGGGCCGTCTTACGAGAGTTGAATTTTTGCTGGGAAAAGCAGAACAGGAAGTCAGTTCTTATCGATAAAGATGAAATTATTTGTTGGCGAAGATCCTACTTAAGATCAATTAGAAAATTCCGTGACGAAGGGAGGAATATTTATTATCTAGACGAAACTTGGGTCAACGAGGGATATACTGTAACAAAACTATGGCAAGATAAAAATGTAAAAAGTTTTCGACAAGCATTTTTGGATGGACTTTCGACAGGGTTCAAGGCACCTTCAGGTAAAGGGCGAAGATTAATAGTGACACATATAGGTAGTGCCAGTGGTTTTGTAGATGGCGGTTTACTTTTATTTGAATCTAAAAATACAGGTGACTATCACGAAGACATGAACGCAGATGTTTTCGAAGAGTATTTTACACAGATGTTGGATCTTATTCCTCCGGGGTCTGTAATTGTCATGGATAATACCATTCACGGCAGACCGAGCGGACGCCTACGACTGCTTGGAGGAAAGCCGATATAATTCAATGGTTATCCGGAAAAAACATTTCTTTTGAAACAAATATGGTGAAAAAGGAACTTTTGACACTTGTCAATCTTAATAAAGATCAGAAAAAATATGTTATCGATGAAATGGCAACAAATCGACAAATAACGGTACTACGGTTACCACCTTATCACTGTGAACTTAACCCAATCGAATTAGTCTGGGCGCAGGTAAAAGGAGATGTAGCGCGAAATAATACGACGTTTAAATTAAGTGACGTGAAAATTTTGTTAAAAAATTCCTTGGAACGAGTAACTGCAGATAACTGGCAAAGATGTATACATCATGTACAAAAAGAAGAGTAGAAAATGTGGGAACTCAATAATTTAATTGACGTTACTGTGGAACCTATCGTTATCAATCTAGGAGACGAAGATAATTCATCAGAATATTCAGAGGATGAATTTTAATATACCTACTTTTTTATTTTCTTTATTGTACATTTATACAATACTACATTTACTCACCATAATTTGATTTTTCAAAATACATATATTTTTGTGTGGAATAAAAGTCTATTCATTAAATTTAAATAAATATTTTGATAATAATATTGAATAATTTTATTTGAATTACTAAAAACCCTCTTAACTCGGTTATGATGCTTAAAGTAGCCTCATGTTTTGAAATGCTGTTTTTATAATGTTTACTTATAAGAGAAATGGACCGAGAAATTGAAGCGGCATAGACAAAGACGGATTGTCGGGGATTAAATTTTAGCTATCTGCTACAATTTAGTACAGTTCGATGGCACAAAGTTTTTTTAAAAGTACACCTCATCTATACCGAAACTACATAATATAAAAATATTGAATATAAGCACCAGTACTACATTTATTTACGATTTACATACATAATAAGCTTTTATTACTCTCTTTCATTTCTAAACAGACCATAGTAAACTTCAAGACAATTGTTTTCCAGTTTTTAAATAAATAAAATAAAATGTATCGATTTTGTAGTACGAAGATAGTGTTGTGCTTAAATTTGAGCTCGAATTTTAGTAATTATCTCTAATCTATTATTATAATCTCTTAAAACAGGAACTTAACTTCTAATCATTTTATGAATTTGAAAAATATGTAATTAAAGTACGCAAAGATTGATTTCATCCAAATAATCATACGTATTAAAAATAACGCCTCAAGAAAAGGAAATAACTGTATGCAAAAAAACAATCAGACACGGTCCAATTCCAGATACCAGCTGAATTACGTATTGCTGGACAGTTTAGTGTTATCCGCCACGCCGTTGTCACATTGCTCGATATGAATTTTATCGAATTTTAAATTTATTACAACGCTACTTATTTTTTAGAATCCAAAAAAAGTGATAAACATTGTGTTTTATGGTATTCTATGCAGGCAGTTATGTCAATATTCCTTAATTAATCGAACTTTTGTACATCAAGTTACAGATTTTGACAATTTTTTTTTCGCATATGTCAATTTAAAAAATATGCCCAAAACCAAAATAGATTTGGCTAAACCATTACTTAATTACGCCATCTAATAATAAGAAGCTCAACTAAAATCTCAAACTTCCTCTCCTCTTTATATAAAAAGTTTTCTGTAACATGTCCATAGTCAGGTATGTCACAAGGAGGTGATCGCCACCCCCCAAATGGCCCGAAAAAAAACAAAATAATTCAAACAATAAATTAATAAAGATAAAAATGAATGAAAATTAAAAATTGTATGTCTTAGTTTTCCTAATTGCATAACTTTTTTTTAACTTTACTGTCCGTACCTCTGGTGAAAAACGCGGCCTGGTTAGAAAATGCATAAACCTCGACATACACCCGTTTCCTGAAATAAGATTCGGTTTCAGTGGATACCGACAATGAGGCCAGCGCGTCTATTTCCGTCACTGCATACTTTTCGGTCTGCCAACGGATCTGAAAAGTGCAGCCAGGACGATAATCGGACGCTACTTAGGTGGTGAGATATGCGGTTTAGCAAATAATTTTTCCCGACACTGTTCCTGAACTGATTCTGCTCGTAAAAATGTCCCGCTGAATAATAATAAGCCGCCGCCTCTCCCACACAAATCTTACGCCTTCCGAGCTACCGCTTGCGGTCACCGAACACCCTGTACGGTACTAGATGGCAGGCGATCGCCTTTTGTTTACGTTTTCCCGCTATCTCGATCGTCAACGGTAAATCTTCCTTCCGTTGGATTTAATCAAGGAAGGCCCTTTAGTGAGGCGATTGTGGAATTAATAATTTATAGTATTGGCGCATTTGCATACGGACAGAGCGATAAAATGCAAATTCTGCGGCGTATCTAGACTGAATCGTGGCGTAATGTGGAACATCTAGGAGGCTGGTGGGTAGGTATGTCGAAACGGTTACGGTCTCTCATAATCCCGTCAAAACTGACACGGGCCGAATATATGTGCGTGTACGGCCCTCAGTGAAAGTCGAGATAAATCTAGCGGAATGTGTTTCACATCATTATTATTATAATTTATGGAATTTATTACGACTGCCTACTACTTCGCGTTTTAACGATGGTGGTCAAAAAATATTTCAAAATGCTTCTTCTACACCTAATGTCAATAATTTCAATCAATTTCTTCACATTTTGCAATTATTTTCCATTATACAAGGTGTCCCGTTTCTTCTAGACGTTACACGACTTAATTTTTTGAAATATGTTAACTTGTATGTTATTGCATTTTTATAATTTCTCGTTGAATAAGGCCTATTTTGATAAACAGATATCGGGTTTAAAAAGTACAGTTTCTGTGTTACTTGACGGTTCAAAAAAAAATTGTCAAACATGATAGTAAGATGCAGTTTCCACCACTCGTTCAAGCAATCCGATATTTTCTATTACTTGATATTTCATATTGAAAAATAAGTAATTACGGTATTTTGAAGTTAAACTAGTTTGAGATATTTTTGTTGCTATTTCCAAATTAAAAAAAGAGTGCCGCATAATAATATAATTTTTAAAACTAAAATGGACTGTGTAAATGATGCTTGTGCATACTTTAATAGGAGCCTAAATAAATATTAAAATATTTACAAGAATATACAGAACAACTTACGCCCTTCGCTTCGTCAACGTTGACCCACACTATCACCCTTCACATGCACTGTAGATTGCCTACAATTCATGTATTTATAATCTATACTAATATTATAAAGAGGAAAGATTTATATTTTTGTATGTATGTATGTTTGTTACGAATAAACTCAAAAACTACTGGACGGATTTCGATAATTCTTTCATCTAGACCGAGAGACTATCCCTTTTAGATATAATAAAGTAAGATGAAATACAATTTTTAATTTGATATAGACTCTTATGAAATATTTTTTCTTAAACTTTGACACCGTTTTTTAAATTTCTGTCTTTTAAAATTTTTTACATGTACCTATATCTATATGTATATATTTAAAAATTATTATTTCTTATTTAATTTGTTCTTTTTTACTTCTGCTGTAATGAAATTCATATCAATTCATACGAATATGCTGTTTAGATTTAGATACATAGGTACTAAAGATTTTTACGTCTGCTTATTTTTGCTTTTAGGTATTTCAACTATATTCGGTACGCCGTGTACAAATAGAAACGTCATGGAAAAATTAATATAAAAACAAAAACTACTACCAAACACGAAATAATTCTATTACGAAATGGAAAATTTAATTTTTCTGTATTTGTCAGCTGTAGTGATGGGCATAATCGACCAATTTTGATAATCGAGTACTTCTAATAATCGAGTGATCACTCGAGATACGAGATATTGGTCGTTTTCACACAAATATGTTTGTATAGTCATATATTACTTATAAGCGTAGCTAAAAAAAAAAAAAAGCTCACGCACTTCAAAACCTAACCACTTTTTCGTTTTATTCTAAATAAAAGGTTACGCAATCAGTGACTATTTGCAGTATGCACTAACATTTTGGGGTGCAACCGTAGGGTAATAATCACTCGAGTGGTGGGAGTAAACATCTCGAGATATCTCGAGTGATCTCAATAATCGAGTACCACTCGATTTTTCACTCGAAATCTCCCATCACTAGTCAGCTGATATTTTTGATAACGTCCTGGTAAGTACTATTCTGGATATCACGTCTACATATTTTGACAACTCCATGAATGAAAACAGATTACCAAACTTTAAATTTATTGGCAATGATAAGATCTATTATAAAATCCTCAAATATGAATTGTCACAAAACTAATAGACTTATCGCCACCGAATTTTCTCTGATCGTAATCAGCTAGATCGCGATGGCTTTGTAATGTCAAATGTCAGTTAATGATCTAAACAATTGAAGAAACTTGTCAAAAATCCTAGGTGCCGACACGGGAACGGGGAATGAAACAGACGAGAAATGGCATGGGTGGTGATTTAGCAGACGATGCTCTGATCAAAAATAAAAATATTCCCAGTTAAAAAAAAAGCTATACCGAATGTCTCTCTCTGCTCGTCGGTAGGACTAAAAAACGGTTGAAAAGCCCGATCCGGACTATTCAAATTCTCAGACAGAACACCTAGGCGGCAGCGGCGGCTGTCTCGAGCGGCTGGCACCCCCTGTATGCGGGCACGTAGAGGGCCAGACCGGTACCCGGTCTGGTAGCCTAGAGCTGATCGCAACGGGGTCAACGGACGAACCTGCGAAACGTGCGGCCTCAAAATAATCCACTGTATAAGCTTTAAATACGACGGCTGGTGTATCCCTAACAGCCCAAATGAATCGAAACGGATAAAATCTATTCTTAGCGGAGAATCTATCACGAACCAATCAAACCAGCTACAAAGGGTGTTTTGAAAAATGGTGCCATAGAACATCAAAAAATAAGAAGAGAGTTTTTCCTATGGTTCAAGACTTCAAGAGTGAAATAGAGAGCTCTAAAAATGATTTTTTAAATACGATTTTAACCATAAATCAACTGAATGCATTAACACTTGAGGCTGATAGTTTTTGAGGGTGCTAAATACATCACTTTTGTTCTTTCAGGCATTTTATGAAAACTTTTTTTAGGTTCAGTCTTTTATAGTGTCTGTTTAAATAACTAATACATAGGTACAAACTTTTTAACGAGAATCAAGCTTTTGAGTAATATGTAAACTCAAAAAAGTTAATCATATTAAATTTCATAAATAGGTATAGCAAAAATTTGATTTTAAAAAATTATCTTTAATCTCAAAGATAAAAGATCCATGATCTACAAAAAAAAAATTATATTTGATGTTCTATCAGTCCTTGAATTTATAGTACTTTATTCTGAAGTACTCTGTATACAGGGCACCGCAATATTCTACTGTCAAAATTCTACAGTTGCTATTTGAAAAAGTTTCAATAAAGAACTTTCGTGAACTTTCTATTTAGATTTTTTTCAAATTATTCGTTACTGAAAATGAAGGGTGCATTCCCAGCGTAAGTGAAAAAATCTATTTTTTTTAAATAAACTGCTTATACACGAGCTTATCCAATTAGGTAAAAAAATTAAAAATATGTTCTATAAGGAATCTGGAAAAATAAAAACAACCACATTACATTAAAAATAGTCGGCGATCATCGGTGATGTCATTCTCTAATATCCTCTAATTTTTTTTTATAAAAAAGAGTTAAATATACAGGGTGGGCCATTAGTGTGAGAAAGTAAAATAACTCCCTTGTTACTTATAATACAGAAAAAAAGTTTATATAAAAGTTATACAGAATCAAGAAACCTAAACTACAAAATTAATTGATACATACAGGGTGATGAGTAACAACGGGACACGCCAAATATTACATTTTTCAAATGGGACATCCTGTATATTTTTAAACATATGGATTTCCGAGAAAATTCTATATATGGGAATATCAACAGTTTATCATTTTAGTGCGGGGTTGCCAAGTTATGTAGAAAATTCTTCGAATTTTGGAAAAAACATTACCTCGAAGAAGTTGTATTAACTTTCAACTATGTACAGCAAAAATATTTGATAGAATTATAGGCAAATGTTAGGCAAAAACTCCTATATTAGCTAATATCGATATTTTATACAGGGCATTTTTTATAATACGATCATTTTTAGAAAGTTTGAACTTGATTTTATAAAATTTTTCAAATGGAACACCCTCTATTTTATTATTCTATGTTATTCACATATCGGTCCAATTCAACTTTTATTAAGCATGTTCTATATCTAAAATTGTTAGTTTTTAAGATATAGCAACATTTCTGAAAACACGAAGTAATTTTTATTATTTTATAGAATAAGACCACAAATAAATATTAACTAATAAAATTGACTCAATATGGAACGATAAATTATGAACTGACAAGTTGACACAATGTGATAGTTTTTTCCAAAGCCATTTCGTGCGACTGAAGATCCTAATAAAAATTATGTTTTTCCAGAAATGTTGCTATATCTTAAAAACTAACAACTTTAGGTGTAGAACATACTTAATAAAAGTTGAAGTGGACTGATATGTGAATAAAATTGAATAATAAAATACAGGGTGTTCTATTTGAAAAATTTTAGAAAATCAAGCTTGAACTTTCTAAAACTGATCGTATTATAAAAAATGTCCTGTATAAAATATCGATATTAGCTAATATAGGAGTCTTTGCCTAACATTTGCATATAACTGTGTCAAATATTTTTGCACCAAGTGTTAGTAGTTGAAAGTTAATACAACTTCTTCGAGTTATGTTTTTTCCAAAATTCGAAGAATTTTCTACATAACTTGGTAACCCCGCACTAAGTGTTAAACTGTTTATATTACCATATATAGAATTTTCTCAGAAATCCATATATTTAAAAATATATAGGGTGTTCCATTTAAAAAATGTAATATTTGGCGTGTTCTGATTTTATTCATCGCCCTGTGTGTTTCAAATTAATTTTGTCCTTTAGGTTTTTTGATTCTGTACAACTTTTATATAAACTCTTTTTCTGTATTATGAATAACAAGGGAGTTATTTTACTTTCTCACACTAATGGCCCACCCTGTATAAAAATAAAATCATCCTACCGTTTTTTTTTTATATAAGTGTCTCACGAATGTGATCTGAACTTTTTTATTTGCAAATTTATGAGGAAATAACATTTTTATTTTTTAATTTGAAACTGCTTCAATATTTTGAAAGCTCCAGGTGTCAATAAAAGATATTGCTAATAATTCTAAGGTTGTAAATATGACTAAAGTAGAGAACTTCATTTATGATTCTCGTAATTACATACTGTATAAATGGCTTAATTATGGGAATCAGAATTATGTCCAAAACATCTTACTGATATGAATTGAAGTAATTATTTTTTGCGAAATAATTTAAACTAGTTTCAAAAAAATTTCAATAACCTGCTTGTCACATACAAATTTTTCAATAAATTTAACACCCTTTATATAAAACCGAGATAGTAATGACATGTTTATGAGTTTGAGGGCAAATAGAAGTTTTGATAATGGCATTTTTTCATTAATTTTAAAATAAAAAAGTGACATTCAAAATGACTTTTTTTTAATAGAATTTGTGTGTCATTGTGTCATCAATCACACATTTTAGTTTAGTTCTATTTCGAATTGTATCATCAGGATGCTTTAATTTCTCTTCCAAAAAAGTTTTATAATAAAAAAATATTTTCACTTCTATTGATTGCAAGTTATTTAAAAGCAAACGTGTAAACTTTATATTTAACCTAAAAACTCCAGTTTTTCCTAGAATTTTTGCAATTAAAAATCTAAAAATAATACCGTGGGTGGCTGGGCATAGGTATTCGACTGAGACGTCACGTCGCTTATGCAAGCTAAATTGTTTTAGTACATTCTAGATTATCCAACAACTTAGAATTAAGAAAAATTACACCTAACTAAATTCTTTCATTCATTTTGACATCAATACTTTTTAATGTCACTAAGTATTGTTATAAAATAACAGTATTTGTTTGGGATTTTTAATGTGGAATGTCGTAGTTTCACTTGTATTGTAACATGTAGTAAGAAAGGAAGGATGTTGTGTTAAAAATTCATATATTTAAGGGTATGGGCCATAGTAAGACGAAATATCGACTCGTCTTGCTTACCGTGCAAACGTCACGTAGACCATCAAAGTACCTAAGCTTCTCAAATATTTAACGTACATGTACCTCCCCCAACTTGGCAAATTCCTTAAAATGTCCAAATCAAACGCAGGGATGTATTTTTCGTGAATTGCAATGCTAGAATTGGCAAGTGTTTATGTTACGTGGAATCAAATTCGAGCTAAACAAATAGCTGCCCAGATCGATGTAAAGTAGGTACATATAAATAAAACTATCGATTGGCAACAGGTTATTTTAAGTAAATAACAGTATCGAATAGATTACATCGCTGATCGGGTACACATGTAGGTACACACCCCCTTTTTAAATGCCACTCGAAGGGGCCTGGAATAACCTTTTTATTTACCTGTAGATCCTGATTAGTGTTATCCCTATGTGTAGCAGCTCGTACAACACCACTCCTCCACCCCCACTCACTAATTTTCCCAGATTTTAACTTACTAAATCCACTCACAGACAGGAACCGTTTCCCAACGACCTCCTCGCGACACTTGTATGCCATTGCACCACTAAATTTCAACAAAAACTCAACACACTCCAACAAGCAACTCCATAAACACTATTCTTTTATTAATTATTTAACAACTCGGCTTTTTGAAACTCGCGTGATATTTTGTGTGCATTGGGCGCGCACTACTTCGCACATCGCTCGTAAAGATTTTCAATTCTAGCCTAGTGTGCGGCGTATTCAAGACTTCGCGCTCGCACTCCAGGGTTTCGGTTTCCATCGGTGCACGAGGACGAGGAGAAAACAGAAACAAACCTCCTCGGAGGTGTTTCTCTCGTTCGAACTGCACGGCTTACGCCGAAAACCGCACAGATGGAGCCACATGCCGGACGCACCGTGCCGCCATCTTTTCGTTAGCAACCGAAGCATCGCGCTGGAGCAAGGCCAACTGCATTGAACTACGGCGGAACGCTAAGCTCGGTTTACACTGTTTAGACTGGTATATCATTGGTTCGTGGACTTTAGTTGTGTATACTTTGAATAATTGTAAACTGTTATACGACTCTATAACGTACATAAAGTTGAATTTAACTGAATAAAAATTTATAGAAACGTAGGTATTCATGTTTTGTGTTCGTTTCTTTAAAAATATATGAACTTTCAGTAGCATACTACTCATACTAGAAAGTTTTGTGGAATATTATTCGTCATGTAACAAACGAGTTTAAAGAATTAAAAGGTAGGGCAGTAATTTTGCTTATGAAAATTATTTATTTATAGGTACCAAAATGTTTAAAACAAAATAACAGCAGTCAAAATAAGTCCAAGCCTCAAGAAGATTTTTATTAGATCATTTCATAATTAAAGATGGCAAGTGAGTGTTGTGGAAATTCGATAAATTAATGTAAGATCTGAGAGAAAATTATTTTTTTTTTATTTAAAGTAAGGTATCACGTTATGAAAAAGAATAAGAAAACATCAATAAAAGGGTCATCGACATAGAAATTTTTAATTAACTCGGAACTTAGATATTTTTGATAATTCCATAGTGGCAACATGCGCGCGTCAACATTATTTTTTTCGTATTTTAATGAGTAACTCTTCAGTAATGTTAGTAGTCCAGTCACTGAGGCATTGTGGTTACCGATTTTTTCGGATAGAATAGATTGACGTGAAATTTGAACTGTAGCTAGGGAATAGCCCAAAAAAAAATCGGTATTAAAATTAATGACTTGACGGAAAAAAATTAAACGTATTCCTTCTGGAATTTACTTTATTTATGTATTAACAGTAGATTCTGGGAATTTAAACGATTTTAGGAGCCTAAATTTTAAAAAATATATTTCATTTACTGTTGAATAAAATTTTTAAATTTTTTAAAAAATCGCCTTTTTTCAAAATATTTCAAAAACTAACAAAGTTATAAAAAAATGACGGAATAAGAAATTGTAGGTTTTTTCTTACTGAACAAGTTGCTTTCTTTTAAATTTTTGTAGGACAAAATTCGACTGAGTTATGCCCATTAGAAACTCAAAACTAAGCTCCAATGCTGCCTTTCCTGAGCCCTTTTAGCTTACAAATCTAAAAAACGAAGGGCTAAAAAAAACTGCAAATCACAGAACTTAAAGTGATTTAAATTCCCTACAAAATGGTTTTTGAGTAAATTTATAACTTTAAAATTACAAAAGTCATGGTAAAAAAATATTAAGAATAAATTGAATAAAATTGAAAAAAATTAATTATATCACCATACTCACATATAATTTTTAGGAAATTTTTCTATAAGGGGTAGGGTTTTTTATGAGGGGTGGGTCTTCCATAAGGGTTTTTTAGGTGGCTGAAAAGTTACAATATATCATAGATCATTTGAAAACCAATAAAAAGTTTATAATTCAACCATTAAGACATCAAGCTTTCAATAATATTTTTCTGTTTATTTTATTATAAGGGATGGTTTTTAAGGGTTGCAACTTTGTAATGAGTCGTAAGCTTTCTAATGAATAACAAAAGAAATGCAATACATTGTGAACGAACCAAAAACATATTTTAAACTGTTAAAAACTCTTTTCTATTTTTTGTCCATGGAACGGTAGTTTTTAAGGATTTTTAAAGGTTAAAAAGTAATTAAACTTCATAAATTATATTAAAAAATATGAAACGAACTTTATCCAACATGTTTGAACATGAATGGAATCTTTAAATGTTATTATCGTCAGAATCATATTGCTTCGAGTAATACGGAGTAGGTTCGTGTGAACCGAACCTTAGACCCCATTATTGTCAATTTATCCGACACGTTATGGCTCCGTGGGGTTCCATGCTCAATACAAAACGAGTGGGGCAATAAACGATCAAGATGTCTGTGATAGCTGGCGCGATGAAAACGTTCAGCTGTTTGCCTTTAAATTTTTGTTTGTTTTGACACTAGGACGTCAAAGAATTAGTGTATGATAGTGAAATTAGTGTTTAAAAATGATAACCTCAATCATCTCAAGATTAGTAATGTAAGTACCATTCATTTTTCGGCCGAATGTCGCAGAAAAACAAAGCCAGTCACCTCCTAAATGCTATCAGTCCTTTTACGACAAATTTTAAATTTTAATCCTGTTTTTTAAGTTAAAAATAGGAATATATTGGGCGATTTCATTGATCTGCGGTTGCTATGTGGTAATTTTAATTGAAAATACTAATAAATGTCGAACTTTGATAAGACAATATATGCGCATAATAAAGATTTTTCCTTATTACGATTTCAGTGACCTTTCACAAACAAAGACTCCCTGAGTGACTCACCGCAGTCTCGAGATACACAGCTTTTTTCAAGAAATGTCCCGATTATCCCTATAAGGAATTAATAGAAACCGTACTTGTGCAATATTGCCTTGAATTTTTAATACCCGACCATTTCGTGAAATTACTTTCAAAGAACTATCTTCAAACTCGTGCCCAGATTGTTTAAGTAATTTATTCATTAGTGCCGCCTAAAGTAATTTGTTCTTTCGCCATGCCGATCAAAGTTAAGGTTATATTAATTTAAGAGAAATCATTAGATGAGATTTATTTGCTGGAATTCAAGGTTAACGTTCGGGTCCGATTGATTTTTTTCTCTATTGGCTGGTGTCAAATAATGGCACGCAACAGCAGTGTGTACTGTGCAGTAAGCAAAATTGCGTTACGAAAACGGCTTTTTGTTAAAAAAATTCGTGCCTATGCGCCTCATTGAACATCAGTAATGTCGCCCGATTTGTTACACTAATAATAAATGTTATAACATTCCGTTTTCATAAATTTCGTTAATTCTAGTAGGTACAAATTCATTCTGAATAAAAAACAGATGTTTCCGATGCATAATGCTTAAAGCAGATATTGCTCATAACTATTTCTACAAGCATTAATGGCTGCAAAGCAAGAACGATTTTGTATCATTGCCAATTTTGATTTAATTGCAACAATGATTGTATCTTGCCGTCAATTAAAATTTGTTTGCAAGAGAAAGCTGTTAATTTATTGTGTTTTAATAAAGTATGAGTTAAAATCATGAAAATATAGATAGCTTTTTTGGGGAATAGAATGTTCGATGTTGTGGCATAAATTTTTTCACAGAGGTACTGTTAAAACAAAATAAATAGATAGCGTTGTACGTATTTCGGATCTCCGGTGATTATTTTTTAATTTATGATCAGACATACAAATCGTACAGGCTTATTAGTTGTTAATATACAGGGTGATTCACAAATGGTGACCAAAAATGAGACCTCGTATTCTTTGGTGAATATTATGTGAATATAGTTATTTTTTTAAGTTTAACACCCTGTAAGGGAAAGACTCCCCTTAACATTTACCAAAGATACGATGTTTCATTTTTGGTCACCGTTTGTGAATCACCCTGTATGTTTATATGAACTGAAAGATTATAGGTATATTTTATAATTTCGCCAAGTGTTACGTATTAAGGAATAAACGAAGTTGCCACCTAAAAAATTGTTCTAAGGTTCAAATTGTACAAGGTCGACCGACGAAACGTAATGTTTCTCGTTCCTAATATTTAATGATGCAGTTTTTCTACATAATGTGGCTAATTTCGTTTATAAATTCAATCGGCTAGAAACTAGTTTCTCAATAACTTTATCAAATTAATAAATTGATATTATTCGGTAAGTCGTAATTTTTTATCACTTTTCAATACCAAAAGAACAAAGATATTCTAAAGTCGCTCTAAATATTTGTCGTAGGTCGCTCAGTGTAAACTCAGCTTAACTATAGTCTTAACTACACGTTGATAAACGAACTATTGTTTCTTAACCCCCTGTGTCTGTGCTTTGGAGCTGCTTTCTCAATTTAAAGGTATTATATTCGTCAGTGAAAAACGGAAATGTTGAAAATAAGCGGATATTATAATTACCGTTATTTAGTAACGACTATTTATTTAGTAACTAGGTACTATTTCGGAATATTGTGTAAATACGAGCGATCAATCTGACATAAGCACGTAATTATATTTTTCTTATCTCTGCCCCCTTTGAGAATATTTTAATCGCCATCTCCCTTTTTGATAGCAATGATAAATGACTCATCGAACTGTGGTAAAACAAATACTCAGTGTTTAAGTTTAATTTGCAACTTCGCCTTAACAAACAAAACTATTCCCTACTATTCTGTAACTGGGAACATATTTGAATATACACATCCCATTTTGCTCTGTCTCCAAACAATTTACTAATGCAAAATTTAAATAAATTTCCACAAAAGAGATGTCTGTTGTTCTTTCTGCTGTGTCGTTTAACTTGTTTGGGTGCATATTTAATAGAGCAGTTTGTTGTTTTGTGTGCAACGTTTAAAAATATCCACTATAATTGGTCGTTATATGGAATGACTAGACTGAAGAATATCTGCATGAAAATATTGCGTTTTTCATAAACAGTGGGTAGTAGACTTTAAAATTAAATATTTTTATGATTTGCTTGTGCAAAATTCAATTCTAAAGCTTTTTTCTTCTTCAATATTCTTCCAAAATGCATAGGTTCCAAAATATAAGTAAAAAACTCAGATAAAATAGGTATTTTTTAAAATTTTTTTACCATTTTTGCAATTTTGAAAATGTTCCGGACCTCGCCCAGATCTAGGGATCTACAGTTTTATTATGTGGGTTATTTCGACAGATCCGCGCTGGTCTAGTAGTATAATCAGTTCTTTTAATTCTGAACAGTAGTAGATCAGAATAATGCAATTTTTTACTTCAAAGAAGTTTTAGGAAGTCCACAGTATAAAGCTGTAGGTCAGCAGTATGGTCAATCCTTTTATTTGTATCAAAGATTTCATTGTAATTTATTTGTACCTACTGGTGAATTTTTTTAATTTTGAATTAATTGTAGATCAATAGCAGTCGAGGATTACAAATATGTTGTGTTTTAGTTGTCGATGAGATGTAAATCAGCATATAGTACTTTGTTTATGAATTCGGGTAGCTCAACAAAGATCTAATATCCTTTAAATTAGCCCTCTAAATATTTGTCGTCGGTCGCTCAGTGTAAACCCAGCTTTAACCATAATCTTAATTGCACGTTTGATCGGTAGCGACTATTTGCCGTTAAAATTAGGCGTTACCTTCAGTTACAATAAATTTTACATGATTTGTTGCTACAGGTCTTCGGAACCGTAAAAAAAGCAAACAAATCGCCAACATAACCGTATATTCCGTACATTAAACAACGCATCAAACTGTAAATCTGTAATTCGAGTCTGGTACTCGACGTGCCGAAAAATAAATAACGTTTTATTTACGTTGTACGACGTTCCGCCGATCAACAGCCCAGAAACCGCTCCGCGTGCATTAAGCCGAGTCGTAGATGTAGAAACGCGTCGAAAATGCGGTCTAAAAATAAAGCCTGGCAGTCTGGCATCGAGCCGCGAATCGCCCAGCTTTTCCTGTCCCGATTCCACTACAATACAAACTGACCATTGTGGTGAACTTTCTTACAAAATGTCGCAAAGGGAGAAACCTCAGATCCGCGTCACCATCTTCTGGAACGGACAAGTCGTGGTGATCTACTTGTGATAGATGCACGAAGTTAGGTTAGGTTTTGAGGACAAAGGCTGAGATGTGAAATGTCACCGGGTGAGCGAAATAGGATCCTTGCAACTATTTTTGCGTGCAACTAGTTTTGCGTGCCTTGTCATAGTGCACCGATGCCGTACAGAACTATGGTTGGCGGGTGAGGGTCTGCAGATTTTTGTAGAAGAAATGGCTATTTTGAACTACTTTTATATTTTTCTATAACTATTAATGTGTTCTTGTAAAATATACGCATATTTATTTGACAGTTAGTGTTATTTTTCATAAAATGAGTAATTTGGTGTAAATATAAGAAAATATACAGGATGTCTCGGTACAAAATAGTCGAGTACAAATAGATGAGGTCAAAATAATATCAGTTCTTCATATAAATTTTTTTCATACGCGCCTTCGTTAACAAGTTACGGGCCCACAAGTGTGAAAATTAAAAAGTTATTGTTATTTACAGTCCCTAAACTATTAACTTCAGTATGATGCAAATTTGGTGGTCGATAACACATGCGTAGAGCTTGTTTTTGATATAAGTGAAACTTCATTATGCTCAGAACGCCAGAGACGGACTATGCCCAATGGTTAACAGCCCAGAATTTTTGCTTAGATGGCGATCGCAATCTGCCAGTATCAAAAATAAGTTCCCTGAAGAATTTGCCAACGATAATACCCTCTTGGTTCAACTTGATAAAATTAACAGTTTAGGAAATATTTGTGGTTTTATGTCATAGTACACATCGAGCAACGCCTCCACCATTTTTTGTTTTTAATTTTTAATTGGACATAATTACTATGTTAGAATGTTAGAACCGTAAATATTTTTAAAATAAGAGCCTAGAAAATCCTACTGTCTGCTAATGTAATTTTCACTAACAAAACACACTTTACACATTGTTAAAACGTAAGACGGTCCTGGCGTACACATCTTGCTCTTCATCAATTGTGACAGACCTTCTTTAAGAGGCCTGCAACATACATAAAATCTATTTTCTATACCGTCTGCACCCTGCACGGTCAACTAAAAGACAGATGTGTACGAAGGCCTGTTGAGGCAACACGTCTCAATATTTTGTCAAAAGTAACGTTTTTAATTGATAAATATACAGTCCACTTCAATCGAAGAAAGTTTATTAACTCTTTGTTTTAAATTATCTTTTTTACTTATTTTAACTTATTCTTGTTTTTTTTTTCTATTTTGTGTTATATGTAAAGTGTGTTTGTCAAATTTTGGTAGTGAAAATTACATTAGCAGACAGTAAGATTTTCTATACTCTTTCTGGGTTGTTAACCATTGGGCATAGTCCGTCCCTGGCGTTCTGGGCATAATGAAGTTTCACTTACAACATCAAAAACAAGCTGTACGCATGTGTTATCGAACACCAAATTTGCATCGTGCCGAAGTTAATAGTTTAGAGACTATAAATAAAAATAACTTTTTAATTTTCATGAGGGCCCGTAACTTGTTAACGAAGGCCTGTATGAAAAAAAATTATATGAAGCACTGATATTATTTTGACCTCATCTATTTGTCTATCTACTCTCATTAATGTAATTATTGTATAATAATAGTATATAATCAAGTAATAACTTTTTTTTAATTTAATTTTCCCGTATGGGCTTGTCACAATCCGAAACGGAAGCACCCGCCATACCAAATGTACGTTCCGTCATTAGGGGGCTCAACAGGAAACGGACTTAAGTAAACTACGGTTATTGGACCGTACGACTTGCTAAATTACTTGATGGGTCAACGATTAGGCAGTAAATACGGCCAATTTCGTTGTTGACGGTAATTAAATTCGAAAAAGTTCGTGTGCGGCAAGCTTTAATGGCATTGGTAACAGTTGCTGGTGCCAACTAGATGGTCGAACTAATTTTTGTCTAGCGGAAGTGTCAGATTTCCGATTGGTGTTTGCTTTAAATGCATATTTTCATGGCAAGGCTCCAAAGTGTCAAGCTGCTCTATCAGGATATTTTTCAGATATAAAAGGCGATAAAATCAAGATAGTTGGTGGTGAAGTCCTACATCAAGGCCCCTTGATTGTTGTGTTTTTACTGAAGACATCGATATGCCTCGAAACGTCTAATAATCTGAACCAACAACGTGCCACCAACCCCGGAAATAGCACAACGACGATTACGCTTACGCCATAAACGTGTATGGTCGCCTAATGATGCTCCAATTCTTTTTTGAGCCGAATTCAGGCTTTGTTCTGCATGTTTTCAAGATCAATTGAGTCGTTAACATGATTTAATGAGCGATTATAAACAGTTTACTGGATCTTATTTTTCTGGTTGTTATTTTTAGGCAACCACCTAATATTTCAGTAATTTACTGCGAAATCTTTCAGCTATAGTAAACAATCACTTGTGAATGTGTATGCAACATTCAAATATTGGTTGTTTATGAAGAAAATTGACCTGTGAAATATCTCCACAAATATGCAATAACTAAGAAAAAGGAGTTGAAATGTTTTGTTACGTTTATTTTATGTTCAAAATTAAGTAAAAGCAATTGTTTTTAAAATAGGAATAAAACTATTAAATGTCTTGTCTTTCATTAGCAGGAATTACCATTAACATGTACCGTTCTTGTTATCACTGTGTCTATAATGATTAATAAATAATCCTCACGTGATTTAGTGACATTAGTGTCAACTAACATCGTCGTTTATATGTAAACAAAGCAAATTTTAAACTCAGAAGAAATATGCAGTTTGATTTATTAAGAATCACGCGATATTGATTTAAAAAGGATATGTCCTATTTTAATTAAATACCCTGTATAATGGTTTTCTGAAGCTTGTTTTACATTTAAGAATTTTTTACCACAGAATATATCACAAATTTATAGACTACAATAAGGTCGCTCATTTATTTGTCAAATTTAGGCTACCCACTTTTGAATAATAATTAGATAGGAACAAATTACAAATTACAATAGATTTATAACTGAGCCAGATTAGTACAACTGCATTCATAAATAAAGATGATATTGATGAATATAAAACTAACATAATTCAAAGAATTACCTTCAGAAATTTTTTATACTTAGGCAAGGTTACATTCTGTATATGACACGTATCTACTAATACAGGATGAATGAATGATGATTTTAATGAAATTTGGTGTGTTGTTTTATTATACTCTATAGTACTTTTTACCAAAATTAAAATGCCCTTGGAGCAATTAAAATATTTTTTAAAAATTATCCAAAAAACTTGATTATTTTGCCTTTTTTTCATCAATTATTGCTATTTTACAACATCGGTAATAAATTTAAACATTTTTAACTTGCAAAATTCAATTTTAAAAATTTTTTCCTCTTCAATATTATTCCAAAATGCATAGGTTCCACGATATAAGTAAAAAACTCGGATAAAATAGGTGTTTTAAAACATTTTTTAATCATTTTTGCAATTTTGAAAATGTTCCGGACCTCGCCCAGAACCAAGGATCTACACTTTTATTATGGGAGTTGTACTGAAGGTATTCTGGCAAAAATTAGCTTGCCCCCTCTTACATCCAAAAAGTGGGATATTTCGACAGATCCGTCCTGGTCTAGTAGAAGTAAAAAAAGATTAGATTTTTACGAAAAAAAAAACATATTTTCAATTTAAAACAATCAGTAAAAGATACAACATTTATCCTGTAATCAATTAGCAGAAGTGACCACTTCAGTAGTTCAGTAGTTTTAATAAATTATGTATTTTAATTTATTGCATCCAAAAGAAAAACAAGAACTAAATCGAAGACGGTTAAATTTATCGACATAAAACAAGTATCCCTTATTTGTGAAAAATAGATAGGAGAACAATATTTTTCTATTTAAACTTTCGTACACACACTGATAAAAAAGTTATAACCAGTTTTTATCAACCAAGAGTACATTTCGTAGCGCCCTCTAGCGTCTACAGCAAAATTAAGTACGGATTCGTTTTTCTCGTCCCAGAAAACCCCCTAATCCAAATTTTCAAAAGAATCCTTTGAAAACTTTCTAAGAATTTTAAGAATTTCGAATTCAAAATTTCAACTTTAACGCCCTGTAACTTTTTTATTAGCCACAAATGGACCAAGGTAAGTTTGGCTTAATCGCATTATTTCGATGTAAGGAATCTACTCTTTCTCTGTGTCCCATTAATTTCGGGACACCCTGTATAGGTAGTCTCACAAATTTCGTGAATTTTCCCCTAGAACTAGGGAAAAATCACTAAATCTGGCAACACTGTTGGAAGATCCTTTAACACCCAGTATCTCGTTTTTCTTACACTTTAGTATACGCCCTGTATAAATTAATAAATTTTTCCAATACCCCTGACATTTTAACCCGCAGTACCCCATTCACTGGGTACCACCACCAGCCTCGTAGCCTTCAGAGCGTGCCGCCGTGCCCAGGCAGCGACTCGGAACAGTCGACTGTCCGCCCGACGCCTGCCCGCGACCCAACTCACCAATTGAACCCGCAACGTCGCCGAAGAGCGTTCCGAGCGCTCGGCTAACACCAAAACCGAAATAATTCGGAAATACACAGACGAGTGCGTTGCACCCGGTGCACAACGTAAATATAGCGCGAAATGCTGTACGCCGAGTTGGCCGCCGAGACGCCGAAGGTGCTGAGCGCCATGCTGGGCGTCGGGGGCCTGCGGCCGTCTCTGTTGCACGCGGGGGTGGTGGTGGTGGCGCTGGGGGTGGTGTGTCGCAGCGCGATGACTTATCTGGTGTTCTATCCCGGTTTCAGATTGCTGTTCGGTACCCTGTATCCCGCTTATGCTTCGTACAAGGCTGTGAGGACGAAGAACGTGAAGGAATACGTAAGTAGGACTTCTTATTAAGCTCGCTTTATGTTGTGGTTTATGGCCGGATGAGGTGCTCTTGCGTTTGTACAGGGTGGATCATGGCACCGCGGCGGTACCAAGAAATAAGCCTTTTTTTTAAGTATAATATTTTTTTAACACCCTGTATTTCGAAAACGAGGTGTCTATGGATGCGTGTGTTTTTATGAACTTTTACTTATTTTCTTTTAAATTCTGATTAATCTCCAGTAAGATTTGTTCAAGTATTTATATACATCTTACCACCTAAATGTAAAAAAATTGACCCACCCTGTATACAGTCTATTTGATTATAAAGGCCCCGAGCTATAACTCGGTAATCCATTTTTGGACACCATGTTAAGTATATATTTTAAGGTCGTAGAGCAACGTTTTTTTTTAAATTCGCGTAAAAATGCCAGCAATCGATTCCTGTAATAGAAATTTACACCAGGCAAATAAAATTTTTACTCGAAAAAATTCCTATCCGCGAGATTATTGTAAAATTGTCTAAAGGAAGATAATACAAGACATCTCTCATCTCGTGAGTCAACAAATTTTAATAGCTAACTTTTCTATTTAAACAAATAAGTGAGACAAACAGTTTTTTCACTTTGCAGGGAAAACCATCAATTTTAGCGAAAAGTGACTCACAGACAACTTGTAGGGAATAAAATTATCTACAAAATGAGACTTGTTAAATTAAAATCGGTTAATAAACAAAAAAGTTATTGCAAAAAAACAAGAAAAGTGCCCATTTTTTAATTTGTTTATAACTATCGCATTTATTGTTAAAATTTTATAAAACCTATGACAAGTTGAGGGTTTTGTCATACTTTAAAAGTGTGCCAAAAATGGGCGCTGTAGGCGCAATAGTTTTCGCACAGTTCAATTTGTTTATAACGGAGGCTCCAAAAGTTATGAACTTTAAGCCTCTGTACAGGCGTTGATTTTCAACCAAACATGATTCTGAAAGCGTCATTATAATCTTAAAGACGTAATTAAGCGACATATTAAAAACTATCACCGTTTTTTTGACACTAACATTCTTAAATTGTGCATTAAAAAACCGTGCGTTTTTCGCTTATAAACAATTTGAATAAAATTGTTGCATTTATGCTACCTCACCGAAAATAGATTCAATGGATAGCTGGCAAAAAAATACAAATTTAAAAAAAAAGCACCCTCTACGACCAACAGGAGCCAAGATAAGAATGTTTTTTTTAATCGTAGCGCAATTGTTTATAAACATTAACAATTGAATTTTTCGTAAAATAAAGCTTACGACGTAAACTACAATTTCCCGTGAATTGCATTGAAAAATGTGGAAAATTAACGACTCACGAGCACTTTAAAGAGAAGGTACCTGCTAAGTAAACTGTCAGGCGGTGGCGTGGTGATGGGGGAAGCTCGTCCAAACGAGTCGCGCGCGCGAGAAAAGCTAAATCCAAAGTTCAAATTGATGCGCGCTGTAAAATTTTGCAATATCTCGGCTTCTATTCATCGTGGAAACTTCTTATTTGATTAAACTGGGGTAGCTCGACGAAAAAATAACAATGGGCATATTTACGAATTCGTAGAATAGCTCTGAACCCCAGAAAAAATGCATCTTTTATACTTAATTTTTTTTAATTTACAAAAATGTCACAAAAATTATTGTTAAACGAACTATTAATTAAAATTTCAATTTCGGAATTAATTTACTATTAAATAAATAAATGAGGCTATCGTTCATTTAAAAAGTTATTTTTACATATTAAGCCAAAGTAAACTTATTTTTTCAATATTTTGTTAGTTATTTAATTACAATTTGAATGTAAAATTAAAGTAAAAACTCATACATTATTTTCAAATTATTATTTATTGTTAAAAGATTTAAAAAAGGATAAAAAGCATTTGAATTTATTGCAAAATTCTCAAAATTAAAAAATATTAATAAAAATAATGCGGTCCATAAAATTACAATTTTAACTTCTTGAAAGGCGGTGAATTTGATTCCATTTAATTTTCTTCTTCTTTATCATATGAATCATTAAACACATACAGCAAAAACAAAAAAATCGATTTTTGACGGTTTTTTCGATATATTTCGAACGTGCAAAAAAATTTATACAATCCCATTTAAAAAAATATCGATGACGTCACCACCCATCTAGTGTGCCGAAAAAAAAAATCGTGCTTCAGTATAAAGAAAATAATATTCCACCTAAAAATATATATATTTTAGAGGGTGTTCAAAAATAGGTAACTGAGTTATTGCTCGAGGCCTTTATAATCAAACAGACTATATTTCTGCGGAAAATACGAGAAACCACCTAAGTGTTACAACCACCCTGTATAGATAATGAAATTAGACTAAGATTAGGTTAAACCCTGAACAAGTAACACTTTTATTTTATAATCCAAATTTATCGTTTTACAGTGCTGTTAGCTTCAGAGAAAAATCAGTAAATTTAAAAAAGTTATAAAAGATATAATTATTTATAAATAATGAAATTTAATCTAGGTATATTTGTTGTTGCTGTTTTTTAAATTTGACTGCCAATTTATTTTTAAAATAAACTAAATGCAGACTGAAATATTTTTGTCTTAATTCTCTTATAGATTATAATATGCAAGTAAAAAATCGACCAAGGTATTTACATATACAAAAACTGATCGATACTAGCCTCATCCGCCCACCTCGCCCAGTCTAGACGTCAAAACTTCGACACCGGTACATAATTTTTCTTGGCCTGGCATTGGCAGTGCTTAAAAGCATTTATACAAATAATTTAAGGCGTATTAGACATGAAACTAAATATACCCAATGCAGATTAATCAAAGCATTTTTTCAAGTGGGACAACACGCTGATTATATCTATTATAAATCACTTTTTCCTGCAGCAGTTGTTTTTTTTAGAACTAGGTACCCAGTTGTTCAGCTTGAAGGTTAGAAATTTCTCCAATATGCAGGCGATGCAATCAGTCGCCTTAAATGTCGTAATATCTCTCCTCGACGATCGTAAAAAATTAAAAGTTGCGATCGTATCTGGTTATCTATCTCAACTTTTACCATCATCACTCGGATAACGGTACGATTACCACTTCTGATTCTGGACTTCCGTAAAAGGAGACACCCTGCGGAATGGACCAAGAGCGTACGGTCATGTCAGGGTGAACGAACCAATCTCGATTTCGTTTCGTCATACAGAAATAGGTGGTGCTAAGTACTTGTTTAGCTGTCGTAAAAACGAAATCGAGTTCGTATTACTGATAGATCTATTTATAGGAGGGGCAATTCCACTTACTCGGCAAGAGTATTTTTATAGTTGATTTTGAGAGGAGGAACGTAGTTCTTGTTATTTTTTTTCTGTTCGACAGGAAACACTGAAATAAACGTCAGATTCCTCAGATATTGTCACTCTAAAGTTCTACGCATCAGTTTAGTTTTTTAAATTAAAAATTAGATTTTTACACAAGTTATCTTGCAGTATTTACCCAAATTTTTTTTTATACGTTCAACTCTACTAGAGATAAACACAGTGTCAGGTCAAGATCAATTGTCGAATTCAGTCAAAACTACTATTTATACAGCGTATTACCCTCTGTGCGTCATATTTTTTGGAATTTTTTTTTGAATCTAGATCTTGAGATATTGTTGTTGAAAGTTGTTTATTTTAACATATGGCGAAGATGGACGGTGCGGTTCTTTTTTGCTCATAACTGAGAAAAAAATGTAGAAATTGTGAAACAAAACTTTTCCATAGATAGTAGACAGTATTATCTTATTTTTGATGTAAAACTATTGTAAGTTTTGAACATAGTACAACTGTATTAATTAGAAACAGAAACCAATAATTGCATTTCTGTCTGATTTGAGGATTCATGTGGCAACGTCGCAATCAGCTGACAGCAAGGAAGGAATACATTTGATAGACTTGATAAAAACGAAATTGATTTCAAACATATACATTTTTCCTAAATCCCATGTACATTGTTATCAACAATAAATTATCCACAACAGATGATTTTTTGTAATGTTTTTAAAAAACTAGATTAATTAAAAAATACTAGGAAGCTGTGATATATTTATTGGATAAAAAATACAGTTGATAAATCCTTTTAATATATTTAATGGTTTATAAAAACATCGTAATCATTACCCAGCAATATTTAGGGTTCATTACTTGATTAATAAAATTAGTAATACTTGAGATAAAAGCATTTGTACGGAATAACAAAGGAACATAAATATTTCTCAGCAAACTTTATATCTAAAAAATTAGTTATAGTTGCAAAACTTTTGTAACATTACTAAAATAGAGATTAAAAACACGAACACTGAGTAATAATGTAATTTCTATCACAGAACCTTCAAAATTGCATCCAACATTTTCTTTGACTTGGACAAGAGATGGACGCGAGTGTCATTTCATTTCTTTAGAACTAAATTAACATAATTCTCGTTGTTTTATCAGTTCACATGATTTACGGATTTTAAATAAAGGATACAAATCTTCGAGAGGATAATACGATATATTTGCTATATATAATAATTATATTGTACATAGTTTACACACAGTACATTTTTGAACGCGTACGCATCTTTACCCGAATTTGACCCGCAATATCTTCGATGTCCGAGGTCTGTAGGTTTGCAGTGTATACAACTGCTAGTCAATTATCAGCGCTGTTGCCACATCTACATAGTCTTTATGCGTTAATTAAATATAATTTAAAACTACTTAAATATGATATTTTTATGTTGTTAATTAGTCAATATGTACGCTATGTGCATATGTGTAGATTTCTTTGCTATATAGACAATGTTTATCGCAAATAATTTCAATAGAATTTAATTTTTTCAAATTGGCAGCGGGTTTTAGTCCCATAAGAAAAGCATAGGACCCCGATATACATCCTTAAGGAGTTCGTTTATGAAATATTTAAGAGGGCTGTATAGCAAATTGGCAACCAGCAATACATTTCTATAGATTTTATTACACAGCTCGTCTAAATATGAATTAATGCACAAATAACAGACTTTCCTCCATTTTAGGACAGATTTTCTACAAAATGGACATGGTGTGAAACTTAAATTACTTTTTATTGCGAAGAAATTTGTAATTTACGATGCTAATTACAAATTTCTTTACACCAAAGAGTAATTTGAGTTTCAAACCAAGTCCATTTTATAGAAAATCTGTCTTTAAGAGGAGGAAAGTCTGTTATTTGTACATTAATTCATATTTAGACGAGCTGTGTAATAAAATATATAAAAATGTATTGGTGGTTGCCTATTTCCTATAGAGCCCTCTTAGCACATAATTTCTTTCTAGGTAAAATGGATGATGTACTGGATAGTCTTCGCCCTCTTCACGTGCATAGAGACCTTCACAGACGTATTTCTTAGTTGGTAAGTGACGCAATAGTTCCGTGTTTATTATAGTTTATAGAATCCTCGTTTACGATCCAGATCCGAGTCTATTAATACACGAAAACCGAGGTCTTTGTCTCCGTACGCAATAAAACAAACAGTTCCGCCATCATCGATTGATAATTAACAAGAAAACGGTCGGTTTACTCTCAGCGAGATTCCTATTATATTACCCATTTCTTTTTTCGGTACCTATCTCGAGATCCAGCCAGCGCAATAGTTGCCAAACCGAGCAATCTTGTTAAACTGTGAATTGTTACGGAGGTATTAGCAAATGGGTGAAAAAAAATTGCCAACGCGAAAACAAAATATATTTCATTTAGTCAACGCTCGGGTATTACTCAACATGTTTTCACTCGATGAATCAGGTGATAGTTTAGGTGTTAAGTAGGTACTTGAAACGATTTGAAAAATTACACTCGTTAATAATCACACTGGTAAATTTTCGAGGAGAACTGTTTATATTCGTCTTCTCTACAGGTATAATTATAAGTATCTAAAATAAAACTTTTTGGTTTAGGTTTCATACACGATGAAAACTGCTATTGTTCTTCAAATACATGTTTTACATCTTTAAATTGAGGTGAACTGTAATCTATTTCAAAAGATTGAGAATTTGTATTTGATATCGAACCGAATATTTGATTAAAATAGTATATTTAGTGCAAAGAATCGGAAAAATTTTTGCATTAATTTCTTTGGAGCAGGTACAAACAGTGATATTCCACGCAATTTGAGCACAGTCTCAGCTACATACTCTCCGCACTTGTAATGAAATTTCACAGTCTTCTTAATTTTCGTTTTTGTTTCAGTTTTATATAAACTTAGCATGTTTTTATATAAAAAAGGTATATCGTAAAATGTAACGCAATAATAGGAGTTGATTTCTTCTGCGGTATATCTCTACCGTAGATGTCTGTGTGTGTCCATAGTAGGATTGTAAAATAATCTGAGGCTTACTTTTTTTCATTAAATCATCGTTTGGATACCAAAAAGTGTAGACTTGATTCAATGAAATGATCGTTTTGATTTCCAAATGTATATTTAAAATAATTACACTAATGCAAAGAATTAAAGGGTCAAAAAAATTTCCGAAATTTTTCCGTGATTTTTGCAAGCCTGTATTTAGATGAAAAATTGTCGTATCGGAATTAAAAATAAACGTTTTGAAGCTCTAAGATTGTAGTTTTTAGATCTTTCGGTCGAAATTTTTTAGGATCTACGGTTATCCTGCAATTCTAATAGCGCGACTAAAAAATTTTACAATTTTTTAGGAAAAATTTTTTTCAGATAATATAGACCAGATAGCTTGTTTATTCAGCTTCAATTTCCTTTTTTTTAATTTCGATACGACCATTTTTCATCGAAATATTGGACTTTTAATGGAAAAGGATCCTTTTGTCTTCAATCGTCGATGTCTGGGCGACAAATGGTCGTACAAAGAATTTAAGGGCAGTTTCGAAGAAAACTGGAATAAATTTCTTGACATGCTGCCGCAACTTTTCAGAAAAAAATTTTTTTCATCTTACTCGAATTTAAAAACTTTTTTTGCATCAATTTAAACGTTATTTGCGGTAAAAATGTAAGAAATTAAAAAAAAAGTTTTTTTCCATTTTAATCATGATTATGAAGTGTATAAGCTAAAAAAACCTGACCCTTTAATTTTCAAAAGTTTGACTGTTTGAAATAAAGAAACGGTTCTCTAGATCGAGATGAAATTTCACAGGGTTGTTCTGGGAATATCGAACTGTAAAAGTCATGCATAACATTAGTCATTTCGTGAATATTTCTAATTTAGCCGTCAATTTTCTAAATAACCATTAATTTTACCTTTTTTCCTGTTTTTTTTTAATTGGAGTAAAAGATGTAAAAAAAATTTTCCGAAAAGTTGCGACAATATGTTATAGAAAATTTTTTGTCGTGCTATTTCTTAGGATCATTTTTTACCTAAATACAGTCTGTCAAACTTCCTGGAAAAATTTCGGAAATTCTTTTGACCCTGTAATTTTTTGCATTAGTTTATAACTAGGAATAATTAGTACAGTGTAGCATTGGATATGTCATTGAGAACAGCACTATTTTCTGGTAGTAAAATTACCGTAATATGTTGAAGAAGAAATTTAAATTCGATTTTTTCTGTATTGGCAAGCTAACCGTCTCATCTTTAAAATATGCATACTCGAAAATTATCCGCAAGTGCTGTCACAGTGACTATTAAAAACGAAATTTAATACCGAATAAAATCCGTATTACTAATTTTAATTGCAGAACGCCTACCTCAACGCTTATATTTAAACTAGTATTAGTTCTTAATCTATAAATATTCAATTTTTCAACACAAGGTATTGTTAACGACCACAGTTTATCACCTGCTTTATTCTGGAGGTCAGAATCCTAATGTTTTCTTTTAAATAGCGTGTCTATTTAAAGATTAACATTGAGGGACATTGGACATTGTATACAGAGTGGTCCAGATTTTAATCGGGAACCTTGATAAGGCGACGAAACACATTGTTACGAGCAAATATTTCATATGATGCTACAGGGCCTTCGTTTACAAGGAACAATGACAAACCGTTAACTTATTTTATTTCATGTTATTTTTTACACAACATTCTTAATGTGTCTATACGCATTACTTGGATACTTAGCAATCGTTTTCGATTATTAAAGTTCTAGGAAGCAACTGCATTTCCTTGTGTAGTCAGAGGAAAATCCGGAAATTCACAAAATCGATATCACACCGGCCGGTAATGAACCACGTTAAATATTTCTACTTGCCTGAAAAATCCATAAGAAACTGACCTACCATATGCCGTTCTTGTTGTGTCAACTGCTGTATCGATTTCTGCTTCAAATGAGTGGCTGTTTGGCGGAATGCCGAGTAGTGTATTGGGAAATTTAAAGAAACAGTTTATGTTCCAAATATCGTTGGCCCGAAGTCGGCGCGCGTGAGCACGCCACTGATTTTTTCAATGCGGCGCCCTAGTTTTACTAAATAGGCGTTACAGTTACAACTAAAACATATTTTCGAGGTCTTAAAAGCAAATTTAATTTAGTTAATAGTTATTAATTTACTTTTGTATATCCTTTGCCTCTATTTTAGCGTTATTTGTGACATGACATTTGACAGTTTAATTTTAATATTTGTATGAACAATGGCACAAATATATTGAAAAGAAATAGTCGGGAAATGATTTTTTTAATTGACAAATCAGGTTTTCCAAAAAAAAAAGAAGTTGCCTCATTGTTCCTCGAAATTTTCGTGAGTTTCTAACAAAAGATCATTGAATAATATCTACGGTTTTGTGAATGTCAACAGACTATTTATTTTTCTGACGATTCTTAATCTGTGACGTAGGGACAGTCGTTAAAGATTGACCAATAGGCTATTGATTATTTCCAAAAAAACAGGGTTATAAGGAACTATGACTTTCAAGCAATTTTATTGCATGAATCGTTTAAAGGATCATTTTAGATGAAAAACCGCTGAGTGCTATTAAATTAGAGGGTGGAAATTGGAGATAGGGGTGAAAATGCACCACTTTCAGTTTTTTAATTGTAGCTCAAAAACGTAGCAAAATTTCGCTATAGTTCATAGGAAAAATTATTTAGAGAATTGAATTTCCCATCGAAATGGCTTATTTAAAAAATTTAAAAGGACAATTTTATACAAAAAACCGTTAATAAACAATTTAAACAAAAGCAAAAAATAAGATGATTTGATTTTTTTTTACTTTTCTGACTAAGTTGTGAAAATCTTTATTTATTATTAACAAATAAAACTTTTGAAATAATTTTTTATTAAGTAAAGAACCAATTTGTTGTAAAAATAATAAGAATTATAATCATTATTACGTTAAAAACGACGAGAATCTAAAAAATATTTAAGTTTGACCGGTTATAACTCAGTCAATATTAAGACAAAACCTTTTGAAAAGGCATCATTTTGAAGGGAATCTCATCTAGTTTTTTTGTACAGCAATTTTATTTGCCTACTTCTACTAAAAAAGAATTACAGTCAAAAAAGTAAAAATAGTTAAAAAATCGTATTTTTGCTTTTTTTAAAATGGATTATTATTAAGGATTTTTTGCATAAAATTTTTCTTTTAAATTTTTTAAATAAGCCATTTCGATGAGAAATTCAATTCTCTACAAATTTTTCCCTATGAACTATACCGAAATTTTGCTTCGTTTTCGTGTTATAATTAAAAAACTGCAAAAGTGCATTTTCGCCCCTATCTTCAATTTCAACCCTCTAATTTAATAGCACCCCTTGGTTTTTTATTTTTAATGACCGTTCGACCAATTCATCCAAAAATACTTTACAACTTCCTATTTTGAAGGAAATTTTATCTACATTTTTTTATGAAGCAATGCCTATACCTATCTTTACTCAAAAAAAACTAGAGGCAAAAAAGTAAAAAAAAATTAAAAAATTTAATTTTTTGTTTTTTTTTTCAAATTGTTTATTAACGATTTTTTGCATAAAATTTTTCTTTTAAATTGTTTAAATAAGAGTTTTAGTTGCATTTGCATTTATAAATGAAGTGATCAAAGGTTTTCAAGATCATGTTAAAAGAAAAATATAAATTATCGAAGTGCAAATTTTTGAATCCTGATTTGTGGTTTTGTTACGCTATTGATTGTATTATTGCTCCCTTTCCCTCTATCCGGAATGAGTCGACCTCAATTAACCTTGGTACACCCCAACGATTTAACCTTTACGTACAATTTTGTTTTTTCAGGTTTCCATTTTACTATGAGATCAAAATCGTGCTGGTCATATGGTTGCTATCCCCAGCAACAAAGGGGTCCAGTATTTTATACAGAAAATTCGTACACCCCATGCTTAGCTCTAGGGAACAGGTGGGTATTTTTTTTTTAACATCTGAAGAATTTATATTTATTCTGTTTCGATGTACTGATTACTAAAACGTATTCATTTTTTTACTCCCTTTTCAGGAAATAGATGAATACATCACGAAAGCCAAGGAGCAGAGCTACAGGCAGGTCTTGGACCTCGGAACGAAGGGCATGTCGGCCCTCATGCAAACGGCTATCAAGGTCAGTAGTTTTCCCCAAGTGTCGCGTAAATTCGTTGTGCTAACTTTAATTTTGCTACATTTTCACTAAGCGCATACGGGTCCGAAACCAAAAAAAATGTCGCCAGAATTAAAACCAGGTCGATCGCTAAAATTGTATAAGTACTAGAAAAAGTTCCTCGTGGGCCCGCAGATTCTATTTAAATATTCTAGTAAGGGTTTTCTCAGAGAATTAAATCATTTGAGTGCAATAGGAATAATTAAATGGAGACTTACGAGGTGTGGCTATAAAATAACGGGACAGATGCTGTAAAACTTTTTATTTTAAAGTTGCATATACTTAATTATTGTCCCCTTCAAAATATACTCCTCTACTCCTACCCCCTTCCATGCGAATTTTGCATTGGTCGAAGCAATGGTGGAAGTCTTTCTGTGAACTCGTTCGTGGTCAACGGTTTGAAATCTTGTTCCCTTTAGTGCAGATTTGACGTTGGAGAGCAAATAAGTCACGTGGTGCCAGGTCAGGCGAATGAGGCGGATGGTCTAACACTAGGATGTTATACTCGGCTAGAAATGTCTTGACAGATGATGTGTGAGCCAGTCATTCTCCTGATGAAGAACCCATTACTTTTTTCCCACAATTCGGGTGTGTTTTTTCTGATTTTCTCACGGAATTTAGCAAGAACCTGGATGTAGTACTGCTGATTAACACTTTGCCCTTCATGGACCCAGTGAAGGTCCACAATCCCATGGATATCCAGAAAATCAATCGTCGCTTTGAATTTTGATTTGCTCATTCGAGTTTTTTAGGTTCTTCCAATGCATGGATTGCTACCTATTTAGTTTCTGGATCATAAGTGAAAAACCAAGATTCTTAGCGATTTTTTTAGTTTTTGACGTGGAAGGGAGCTCCGGGCATGCGTCATCTTCAACGTCTTCTCGGCCATTATTTTATAACCACACCTCGTACATTTTTCAAGCTACAAAGACGGGTGCACAGAAATATGTGTTTTTTAAGTTACAACTCAAAGAAATTCAATTGGATTTCTACTGATATGTTCAAGCAATGCAAATATCGCATATTTTTTTACCAAATTTACCTCTAAATTGTATAACACCATTTTCGAGAAATAAGTCCCAGAATTAGATAAGGACTTACTAGCCTCGCCCGTTCCTTCGACCTTGGGCGTGACTTTTTTGGTTTCGGTTACCTTTTTTTTTAATTTTTTTAACGCCGTTTTCACGCTTTCTAGTCCATAACTCACCTGCCCACCGCAATAACCCCCTCACACTCCGACCCAGCCATATCCTCGCACGCCGCTCGCGACCACACGGACTTCGCCGTGGGCATAAGGAAGTCCCAGACGGCGGACAACGTGCAGGCCTACGCCTACTCCGACGACGACGACGACTTCCTAGACGCGGAGACCCCCCTCCTCCCGCCCGAGAAGGCCCCCAAGGCCGCGAAGGGTAAGAGGGGTGGGGGCAAGGCCAAGGCTGCCGCCACGAAAAAGACCACCAGGAAGGGCAGTAAGGGGTCAAAGACTGATAGAATGGACTTGAGCGATTGATTGCGATTGGTCGATTGTTTTTTTTTTTTGTTTAGTGGGTTAGGTGGGGTGTCGCTGTCTTAGCGGATGTCTGTCAGATGTCAAATACTTTCGTTTCGATTTTTTGAGGTTAGGGTCGTGTTTCTGGCGTTCATTGCGAAGTAAAATTGTGTGTCTATAGTTTTTAACGCGTTTTTTTTAACAAATATTATCAAATTATTTACTTATTATCTTAAAATGTCGAAATATATCTTTACAGTTTGAGGTTAGGTTCAGAGGTCGTCAAACTTTTCGCGTAGAAGTAGTTTTTCATAAACTAAGTCTGTTAAATGATATGCTTTGTACTGGGTGTGCCAGGTTTCGAGAATTTTGGAAGATTTCTCCTATTTTCCGAAAAGTATTTCGAGAGATATTGAATGGGGAAAATATTCGTTTTAGATTTAGGGCGCTTTTTAATTTGGTCGTTTTTCATGATAACTTCTTTGTTTGCGAGTATATTTAATTTTTTTAAAGAATTTTTTGTGTCGAAGTCAGTTATTTTTCTGTAGCTTTCGTTTTTCAAAATTTACATTTTTCTTTGGTATTACAAAAAACCTATTTTCAAAAATCAAATATTTGCATGAACAAAAAGTTATAGCGCGTCATAAAAAAGGCCAAAATTGGAAAACGCCCTGTGTCTGTCGAATACGAATCAAGATATCGAGATATTCGCTTTTCGTCGTTCAACTTTTTTCGGAAATTGTGACGTCTAAACAAAAGCGTCGAAATTGGCCCACTTTGTAAAAAATAGATGCCAAAACTAAAAAATCTAATAGTGAAATTTTGTTTTGTCCTACAGACATCGTACATTTTTTTTAGTTTTATGCAAAAAATAGTCTTTCAAGATAAACACTAAACAGGGTTTGTTAAGTTGATAACTCTGGCTGTGGTTTTCGGTTTACTCTTTAATTTTTAACGGTTTTTGCTCCTTTTGCAATGAAAATGCACTTTAATGATGACCTCAAAATATCAAGGCGATTGGAAAATAATATGAAACTAAAAAAAATCGATTGGCTCCAAACAGGGGCAAACTTTTAGAGAAATAGTCGTGATTTCCTTACTTGGCTATACTTTTTTGTGATAGGAATATAAAAAGGTTAAGGGAAAATTTTAAATTGACGAGGGTTGCGTTAGGACCCTTTTTGTGATATTGCGATAATTTTATCAGGACTTTAATCTGTATTTTTATACATTTTTAAACGTCTTTCAGTCACAATTAGTTTGTAGAGGAACCATTACCATATTTGTACCTAAACGTTTTAAACTAAATCGTTTTAATTGTATATTTTTTAGTTATAATAGTGTGATTTTTTTATAATTAGTATCAATTTTAACAAATAAAATTATGTACATTATGTTTTTTATGTTCTTTTATTTACCTGAATGGAGTGAATAATAAAAAAATAATAAATTAACAAAAAAAACTAATTCTGACTAATATACCCCCCCTTTCCCAGCAAGACGCACTGCATGGCTTTTTCATCACTTACATTTCAGTTAAACACACAGTAAGTATTTTTTTTAAATTTTTTGCTTAATAGTTTTTTAGAAAATATTTAATAGTATTGTCAAGGGTTTTGTGTATATAGGATTTAATTTAAATGCTTAGTCAAATTTCAAGGGCGGATTAAAGAAAAAAAAAATGTACGACAGGGAGTGACAAAAGCCTCTAAAAAGGACCGTATTTTTAAAGATGTATACTTCCTAAAAATATGTAATTTTATCGAAAGCCGCATGTATAAAAGTTGTAAAATAACGAAGAAATAAGAAAACACCGACATATTAACTTCTATTATGCTCTTGTTATGTTTTACAAATATTTTTCAAAAATCGCAAGATGAAAATAAAATCCCTGTCCACGAGCTTCTATTTTGTTTAATTTCTTCACGTCACAATATAAACGAGATGCTGCGGCTGCATTTTGTCGGTACTCCCCGTAAATAAAAGCATATCGACAAATTCATTATTTTAGTAAACGTGTGCCACTGTTTAAAAAGGCACATAACAAAAAACCATAACCCAGAAAAACTCTATACAGGCTGTTACAAATTCGCTTCTCACTACAGGGATCTTGGAAACGGTAAGAGATACGAAGTAGCTTAAATGGGGGCAAAGTTACATAATCGAGGGGCCGACATTATGCATCTAAAAAATCAAGGCTAACATGATTAGTTTTCGAAATACATATTTGAAAAAAAAAACGAAATTTTCGAAATCCGTTTTAGTTTTATTTCAGCCTTGTTTGAGGCGATATTGAAAAAATAACACTTTCTCATGGCAACTTTTTGTCCTCTCGAATGGCATAGTACATTTTTATAAGTAACATTTCGTCTCTCCAGGACCATCATCAACTTCATTTTTTTAAATACGACCATGGAAATTTTATTACATTTTTGCAAATGTTTGAAATACATCATTGTTGTCCTTGCCACTAATTTTGAGCACTTTCTATATTTGTGACGCAGTGTCCCCCAATAAAATTTGAACAAATGTTTCAACCAATCATATAAAATTTAGCATTTGTTTTGCAATCAAAAACGAATTATTGGTTTATAAATCATGAAAAAAAGAAAACGGAAATCAACAACAAAACTGAAATATTAAAAAATATTCAGGACATATCAAAATTAGTGAAAATAAATAAACTAACACTAAGGGCGTCGCTTTGGCTTGAACACAGCAAGCTTAAATGACTGAAATTGATTTCCTGGCGATTTGTTCTTCACATTTTGAAATTTTGACTTTTTGCTGCTTATAAGTTGTCAGTATTTTGTAATCAATTCGTAGTGAATATAGCATATGACTAAATTATTGCCTTGCTCGAAGTTTGAAATAATTTCTTTTTACTATAAAATCTATTCAGCGTAATTTATTTTATACCATACCATTAATTTCAACCTGCCTAAATAAATTTGCCAGTATCTGCATCTATTTACCATATGACCATGGATCTGTTGGTACACATGACATTAAACTATAAATATGCAGATTTAATTTTGAGATGCAAAATAGCGTTGAAGATAGACCGTAAAATTGTTGCTGCGCTATCAAAGAATTAATCTGGAACTTTATTTCACCATAGGCGCCGAATCTTCAAATTGCTACGGGAGCTTTATGTTCTAGCCACAAAATGAAAATATAAAAAATTATTTAATTATTTTTGGAATATTTAGTGTTTAGATGTGATTTCGATTTGGGTTCTTTTCACGAATCATATAAAATATTATACCGGGTGTCTTGTAAAAAATGTGCAACCCCACTTTATTTTAACCAATTAAAAAAAAGATTAGCTCTGAAATATTGCAAACTAATTTTCCTTTTTTTCATGACCGACTTAATAGACGATTGTAATTTTCTTAAATGTAAATATTTGCAGGAAATATAAGGGAAATAGTTGTCCATATTGATTTGAAAATTCGATCAGCGATCGCATTATCTCGTCATAACGGTTGGTCATTATTCATTGTAAACGAACCAATAAAACTGAGGGCGTTATGATCTAGGGATTTTTAATTGACGGTGCCAATCATGCAAGGTTGGTTGCCTATACTAAACGGTACTGTGGCTTGTAATCATTTACAAAGAATCTATGCATTTTAAGTAAACTTTTTGAAAGAAAAAATATATATAATGGAAATGACCTTAATCGCGTGAACTAGGCGCCTATACGTAGCCACCTAGATCGGACTAACCCAGCAACCTTTTATCATCCTTTTTTTAGAATTATTCAATTCTAGGGTGGCGGCGGCATCGTGAACCAGCTGAAGAAGAGCTACAGCCTGAGCGACCTGACCGACCCCGACCATGACTCGGGCCGCGACGAGACCGACGTCCTCATCACCGATCCCCGTCTCGTCCGGCGTCGCCGCAGCCCTCACAGGTCATCTTCGTCCACTTCGGCCATCTACTTCTCCGAAGTGGACGTAAGGGCGGACCGTATTTCTTCCATACAGTCGGCTGAGGACATCTCCTCCGGCTACTCCAGCGGGGAGGGGCTGTACTCGGGCCAACCCCCCAGGCTGCTCGCCAGAGAAGGTCTCCAGCGGACCGGCTCGCTTACCAGATCTCGCACCACCAGGGTTACCAGGTCGACGGTCCTGAAGAAGAGCGGAGGAAGCGACGTAAGTGGAATTTTGGGTGTTTAACATTTGGACTAGCCGTTTTTGGACCAGCAGAGTTAGGTCTGTGAGATGGGCTGTTGACCAGACCAAAATGAACAAAATTTTTTTGATATACCTAAATCTGGTCGCTGAAACGGTTTTTGATATGCCCACTTTTGTTTTTCTTTAACTTTGACATCCCGTAATCTATGCCTTTCGAAAACTCAGTACCTATATCAATTATGGTGAAATAAATTGATACCAACAAACTCCAACTATGTAGGTCCAAAAACCATAGTCTTTATCATGAATCTAAACCAGTAAATATACTAATCTGAAGGTAGACTGAGATTTAGGTGGTTTCTTTTTACACAGGACAGTGACGAAAACGAGGTTTTCGACACCAACATAGTCTTCTTCAACGACAAGGCCAAAAAGATCGACAAACTGATCGAAGACCCGGCCGAGTCTTCCTCAAGTGAGGCCGAATTTTTGGATACGTTAGATACTTTGCATGACAATAAAAAAATAGGTGAAGATTTAAATAATTTTAACACAATTATTGATGGTAAAAGTCCGTTATTAACAGCATGCGTGGACGCCCAACAAAAATTGGATGCGAATTGTAGTTTAACAAACTATTCTTCTCTTACACCTTCTCTTAATAGTACCGTTGATCCTACTGAAGAAAAAAATTTAAACGTCGAAGATAAGTTGGATATACTGAATATAACGAAAGATGTAAAAAGCTTCACGAACTTTCTACAAAATCTAATCGAAGCCAAAGCTGAAAAACAGGAAACCAAAACGGATCAGGAAGAGTTACTCAACATCGACAGAGAAACAAAAGAAGAGTCCAATACAGATAAATTAAAAGACAACAAACTGATGAACATATCAACAGACGAACGAAAAAACGATGCTAGAGGTGGAAGATACAATAAAAAAGCCGCCCCTCCACCTCCTACACCAGAACAATCAGCTGGCCCGATCAAAGCGACGCTGATCCTCAAACCGGGCGTGGTGAAGACCTTGGGACCAAAAGAATCCCCTTGTAAGGAAGTCTTCATTCAATCACCAAAATCCAAACGCAAGACTTCGGTCAATAGATCACCCTCTTCTGCATCCACCTCTTCTTCCAACTCGCTTAGAAGCAAGCGCTCCTTCTCCAAACTAATGAGACTACCCAAAAAGATTGGTTTTTGGAATAAAGACGAACTGTCAGTGCCGAAAACGACCGACAAGAGAGCATCGTGGCACTGCTACTTCGACGAGGCGCCCAAGCCTCTGTCTGATTCCAAAATGCAATCGAAGAGCTATAACGACCTGGCTCAAAATAAGAACTTAGACTTAGTGCATGGTCCTAGCATGTGCAAGAGCGGCAGTCAGCTGTCGGTTAAGAGTCTAGCGGACTCGCCTTTGGCCCGTAGAAGATTGAAAATAATTAGGAGATATGTCGATGAAGACATCGACTAGAGTCTTCTCTCAGGCATGACGTTTTGGTAGATTGCGAGAGTTTTTACTAACCGTGTGCGTTTTCGTCTGGAGAACTAACCCGAGACTGCATTTTTCAGGCTTCCTGTTTTTTAATGATTTTTTAAGGGAAGCTAATATCGTTAAAATAGTATACTTGAACGAATGTAATGATGGCACCATATTTTTTTCTAATATATTTACTTTCCCGCTTATAATGAAGCAGACAACATAAATGTTTCGAAATCAGTATATGGGGTGGCCTATTCTGGGGGAATTGCAGTGTATAAACTAAATAGCAAGAATATTGCTTTCATAGTACCTAAGAATTAGCAGGTCGCTTTCTGCTACTTTGTATTACATCTCACTTATACTCGCCCATGTCCAAAAAAAGATGAATCATTTATCGGATGTCCCATCTATGGTTATACTGATAAGAATAAGTACAGAACCGGTATATGTGTGGTGGTTCTGCTGATGAATGATTCTAATTTATTGGAACCTTCAAGCACTTAAATGGTGCTTTGGAAATTTTGTTGTCCGTCAAACTTGTTTTAATTTGACAGTTTATAACAGTCGTAAAAATTTACAAACTCTGGGAATTTATGAGATTAATAAAACTAATTGATAAAATGCTGTACACAAGACACTCTGTTTGCTCGAATTATCGTCTAATTTGGATTAATGTCGCAACAATTAACGGGTGTAATTTTAGATTCAACCCACTCTTATGCAGAGGTGGATAATATTGGAGACAACAAGCGCCTGAGTTCCCAGAAACGGCATCGGGGTGGCATATGTTAAACCTGTTTCAAACCAAATATGGCTGTGTCTATAATAATCGAACTTTATTTATAAAGGTTCATAACATGTATTTTGAACTGGAAAGGCTTTGGTTTTAGACAGTCCAATTACAGATAAAAATTAAAAAATAGTATAAGTAAATTTTAAAATATATTTATATGAGCCACTCTGTATATTTAAGATAATTTGCAATCCATTAACAATTAATATAAAATCATATTTAGCCTACATATTGTGTTTCCCATTTTTTACAAATGCCATTAATTGTAACCTAACAAAAAGTCTTCTTTCAAGTATACTGTTTAACCAAAACTTCCAGAACACTTTTTCCTGATATATTTTTCCCATCTTTGCATTTTTTATAACTAGTTATATGTTTTCATTAGCAAATTGCATTCATCGTGGCTTTATTTTGACAGAGAAGTTATAGTCTTTCCGAAGTCAGTTGAACATATAAAAACGCCTAGCAATAAAATTTAATTATTTTCATAGGTGTCTCTAAAAAAAGTTTTCTGCTATAGGTAAAAAATTATAATAATTTGTATATGTGTAGAATTTCTATTATATGTTCATTTGACCAACAACATATTTTAATTATTTATGATGGTTTCGTTTTGTTGAACAAAATATCCCTCTTATTTCTCCCTTTCGCAATTGTAATATGACTGATTAATAGAAGGTGCCTTTAATAAATTAAAATTACCTGAATCACACCAAATTCCGCATTACTGCACTGCACTGCTAGGCCATCTGTCAACAACTGAAATTTATGGCCCAGTCGCCCAGTGCGGCTGTGTTTGTACCGCGTTTGTCCGCGCGCTCATTCTTCAACTGGGCAATCAGACCTGTATATGGGTATGGGAACAAGATTTCAAATACATATTTCAATGCAGAGTTGCTGTGTCAGCGACTGAACCTGGTGCATACTGCCAGGCTCTTGGTCCTTCAATTGAGATCGGAAAGACTATATCTTAAAATGGTAGATATCAATTTATTGGTTTGAAGTAAAGCCAAGAGATGTTTGCAGCAGATAATTTATTTTAAAAACAGTTCGAGACTAACTTTTTTTTTGTTTTTAGGAAAGTGCCACTCTCCCACGGGTTAAGAAGTCAGGAAAGAAAAAAACTATATGAAAAGTGCATATTCTAGCCAGGATATATTTAATTTATGTGATCAATATAAGAGTGTTTTAGATTTAAGAGGCTTTGATAGTTTTTTTATAACCCGTTACCAGTTTCGTTTAGGCATTTACTACAAGTGGATCTGTCAAACTCGACCAAGAGGAAAGATATTAGAAACAGAGGAGAAAATTCTATGAGGAAAATCGATCTCTGTGTTAGTATTAACAGTGAATGCCTATCCAGTGATGTACACGACTTTAACATAAATTTAAGTAAAAAAAAAACTAACAAGGACCCTTAACCTTATTTATTTTAAGTTATTTGTTCAGCTTACAGTTTTATATGGTTAATTTTTTATATAAGAAGAGTATATTGAACGTTACAACCACTCGAATGGCCGATCAATGCATGGGGTGATATCGTTTGTCATATCTTTGTTATTTATTGTACTGATGGAGGAGTGAGGTCTATTATGTGTAATTTTATTCTTAAGTAGCTCATTTGTGCCGAGTTTTCTTGTTTGACTGAAGACATTGGGCAAATAAAAGATTCTAAAGCGCGTTTTTATCTCGTTTCATTTCGGTACCTCTCGAACTGAAAGCAAATACTTTGTAAGGACAGAGAAGACAAAAATAAGTCCTTGAAGGTCCTTACCGTACCCACAAATTCATGTTTTTGAAGAAATTGGACATAGAAGTTCAAAAAAGTCACACCTGTACTCAACCAGGACTTGTAAGATTAAATTACAAATTGGAAAGATTGGTGAAATTTGGGCATTGATATTTCTAAAAAAATATACAGGGTGATTCATAAATGGTGACCAAAAATAAAATCTCGTATTCTTTGGTGAATTTTAAGTCTTTCCTATAAAGTTTTTACGGAAAACCTAACCTGACAAAGAGCATAACTAGCGACCTATACAAAACAGTCGAAAACTAACAGTACTGAAGCATTCAGTATACTCAAAAGATGGACCAAATTTCAATGCAATAGATTGTTTTAATAAAGATAAATGTCTAAGATTTTATTTCAAAAAAATCTTGGATGTCCTGTACCTCAAAAACAAAAAAAAAATAGATCCATGGTTCCCGCAGTAACATATTTTCTACCAGCCCCTGAATTTATACAAAACAGTATGCATAAATAACAAAAAAAAATAGCATGGAATAAGAGCTATTATAGCTTCCATCTCCAACAAATCCAGTATAGAACTTTACACAAATTCATTATATTTTTTTACGCCAATGTACAATCAATTGGTGTGAGAAGAGCATGTCTGTATTTTCGGAAATTGAGATTTCTGCAAATATATTCATTTCGTAGTCATGGGCGTAGCTATGTGGGGGGTGTGCATGGCCCACCCTAAAAAAAATATCCTCCATTAATATTATTCTAAATTGCTGATTTTTTTTAGAATCAAATCAAAACGTGTTTAAGTTTTTGAAATTTTATATCGCATAAGTGATGGTTTTTTACACTTGGTATTTGTTCTGGCCATTTGTTTGTCTTAAATACCGTCATTTTGTAAGTAATAACTATGCATTTAACAGTTTTGTATGCGACAAAACGTTTCGAACGTTTCTTCTTCCATCTAGGGCAAATTTAAAAATAAAAATTGAACAATACGTTCACATATCCCACTCCTGCATCAAAAATGATTTTTTTCCGTTGGCAACACTGTATCGTAGAAACGGCGCAAACTTCAAATCTGGCATGACTTATGGGACGCCCGATATAAGACGCAACAGTTAGGTACTATGAATGACGTCATAGTTATTATTCATTTTCATGGTATTAAAACAAAGCTCAGTAACATTATTACAATTTATGCCCCATAAACTGGGACCTTGAGTATATCTGCCAATTAGGCACACGAGTATGATCAATAACTGACGTGATTAACAGTAGTGCACCGAGCTTCGTAATAGATTGCAGATTAGAAAAAAAAATGCAAAGTGCACTTGTTCGATCGACCTCGGTCTAAATCACCAAAACAGTCCTTACTCGTACAATGGCTTTGAACACTCTCTAATTTCTTTAAATGGGTTTGTTTAGTTTCAGATACAATTTATTGCAATTTGTGCGTCTGTCGAAGAATTTATCTGCTTTGTAACGAAATAACGAAGGCAACAATTCGATTAGGATTTACTTTTATAAGGATGGGTTAATTTTCAAATACTATACGGATGTTTGGAATAGAAAGGATGTGAAAGAATTTTGTTAGTTGGCAAAACTGTTTAAAAAATGATTTTATAGATATTCTTAATTGGCAATGGGGATAAATAAATGTTTATTAGTTATTTCAGCAGAAGTTCGAAAAGTGTTAAATTAAATAAAAAAATATTCATAAATTTTCATCGAATTACGTTCTCGAAAAAGTAGTCCTTAAAATTCTGAAAATAAAAGTTTAACACATAATTTTTTCGCCGATCAATTTTATTTTTATCATAATAACAAACAAAGCTGTTTATTTTATATTATTAAAATTGTATGATACTTCTTTCATGAATAATAATAATTTCATCAGGTCGTCTGTGGTTTCTAATAGACGAGCGTTATTATATAAATAATTTGATCTGCTCCTACTACAGTAAATAGACTCTTAATACATTGTAAGGAATCCTGTTGGTAACTTCATTTTTGCTACTTAAACTGTCAACAACATAACTTTCTGCAATTGTGGCTGATTTCCACCCACCGTGTCTCTTGATTGCTAATACATCAACTCCTGTATTAGCCAGTAACGTTGCCGATGATCTTCGGAATGAATGGTCTGTATATGTTTCAAGATGCTCTAGTTTCAAAAACTGTCTAATCTTATTTTTAATTTAGCGGCAGTAAATGTGACACTTTACTGCCTGACAGCTGTCACTATGGCTACGCCGGGTAATTTTCGCGTGATCAACCTGTACCTAAATGCCATACACCTACGTATATCTAAATATTTTACGTTGCGTCACTCTGGCGCTTTGAAACAACAATTAAAAGAGGATCGTAAAAAAAATACTGTACGAAACTGGCACAATGAAGTGTTTTTGGCGCCGAACGTGTGGCTTTCTCATAACTACTACTCCAGGAGGATAATTTGGGTATTGACCGAGGATCCGCAAGGTGCTAAGCCACCCCATAAAAAAAACAAAACAAACCCGCCGCCTCCCCGCTGGTCACCCGCCGCGTATGACACACTTTCCTCGCCCGAGATCAAACAATCCCCGAACCACCACATCCTCACCGCGCTGGTGCCGCAGTATTGATCACACGCTCGGGCGTCGATTGTTATTCCGCCGGATCCCGCCGGCCATGAGACGACAGAAACAGCGGAATATCGCGTCCGATTGAACGCGGGTGATCGCGCGCGCCCCCCAGAAAGATGACTTCGGCGACGGAGGCGGCCGTCGCGGACGGCCAGCAGCTCACGCCCCAGACGCCGGTGCTCAGCGTCGCCTGCAGGATCCTGCGGTCCCCCAGCCACGAGAGCGTCACCACCGACCTGTCGCTGTTCTCGGTGTCGTCGGTGGCGTCGGACGCACACGCCGGCCGCAGGCTGCTCAGCTTCGGCAAGTGCGAGGGACAATTCGGCAGGGGGCATAGCCCTAACCCAGAGACCAGGAACCAGAATAGGTATGTCGGTGTTGGGGTCAGAGGCGAGCGGGCGTTTCAGGAACACGCCCACGCGGGTGCATACGCCGCTTTGTTTATTTAGTTCATACGAAGGCGAAAAAAGTATTGTCAGTAACACATATACGGGGTTAGGCGTAAGAAAACTAGGTAGGTACTCGAAAACGCTTTGTTTATAGACACTCCACCTTCTGCATTCTTTCCTTCCAAATAATAAATCTTCGGACTGTCAAGGTCGGAAAATGTTAGGTTAAGATTCGCTAGGTGTAGATCGGCGGTTTTCACCCTATTTCGATAGCGGGCCACCAAACGTCGTAGCATATTTTTGTGGGTCAATAGAGTAAAAAAATCAAATAAAGAATAACGTAAAATAAACCACGTAATAAGATATAAAAACTGAAACAAATAAGTTATTAATATTTAAATTTTTAGCAAAAACTATCCAGACACAACAATAATTTGACAACTAACTTGACAAATGTCAAGTAATTTCAATTGTTTTTGGAGTGTTTTTGGTCGTGGCCAATTTGACAAGTCTGATATGAGAAAAAGAGTCCAAAAAATAGAAAATTGCAAATATCTCTAAAAGCAGTAACTGCCACCCTAACAATGCTTATATGGCTTGAAAGGAAAAGGAAATTTGCATACGATAGAGTAAAAAAATACAGGGTGCTCCATTTAAATTAAGAAAGTTCTAACTGTTTGAAGTTATCAAAATGTAACGGCAAAAATGAAACACCTAGTATTAAATGTTTTAATTTGTTGGTATATCATAACTTAGTGTTACCTATGTCCTTTACAGGTACCAAAAATCCACAGAAAGATGAATGAATTTTATAATTTTGTTTTTCAATTTACTCTAAAAAATGTAAATTATCGAAAATTGTCTGCAACTTTTTTATTCAGAGGAATTTTAAAAATCTGAAAACACTTTTTACGAGCAGTTGCACTGTATATTTAGATTTTCATTGCGACGTTTCGGTTGCGAGAAACCATCATCTTTATTTTTTCTTATAGACGCCATATTTTTTTTATTTTTCAATAAGCAAAATTTTCAAAAACAACCTCAAAAATCAAAATTTTAGTATTTTTAATAAATCTGGCATCACCGCACAGTTTTTCAAAACCATTATAGAATAGCTTCAAATTTTTGTAAAAGCTTATCATTAATGTTATCCACAATTTCTGTCGAGTATCTATGAATGTTTCAGTAGGTATATTCCAATTTTTCCAATGTTTTGTCCAGGAAAAACTAATTCTTTTACAATTTGTCCTGTTTTTCCCTAATTTTTAAATCTGTACTACTGGATGAAAAACAAATGAATATTAAGTCACTAAAAATGACCAATAAATTAGTTCTGTCTCCAATTTCATGAATAATTTATTAGAAATAGAAAATTTATCACAATTTATGTATTTTATCTACGTACAAATATAACAATTTTATGATCAGGCTTACATTTTTGAAAATAAATCGAAATATTGAAGGTGTAGGTGTGCTACCTGTCAAGATAAGCAATCACTGATATTATTATTGATATTATTCAGGATATGGTTCATCAGATATTATATTCTGTATCAAAAATTTATAGTATCGAGTGCTAATTATTCAAATTGTAGTTTTCAAGCATTAAAGCAAAGTGATTTTAATATGGCTCATGTCAATATCAATATTATCATAAACAGGTATTTACAATTTAAAAGAAATCATATTTCTTGCTTATTATTAACATCCTGTGTTTCTGGAAAATGAATCGTTTGTTTATATGAATTTTTCAATTATCTTGTGAAGTAAAATTTAATAAAATATTTTTATCCCACCCTTGTATGTTCGAAACAAATCAAACTATTCAGCCTTTTAATTTTCAAGTTTCAATGTCAATTGAAAACAACACAAAGTATATTATTCCATTTTTTAAATCTTATACAATGAAATGGATTAAATGTAAGTTCTGCTTCCGTATTTTTTATTGAAATATATTTTTTAACATAAGAAAAAAATAATAATTATGAAAACAAGTTTGTATCATTAGACATGGTGTTACTAAAATGGCTGCAAAACATGAAAATGGTGATGTGCAGAACATAAAAAATAAGACCCTTTTTACCCTGTGGATCATGGGCCGATGGTCTTTTGTTTTTGAGATACAGAGCGACAAAGAAAATTTTTTTAAATAAAATTTTGGCCATATTTCCAAAAAGCAAAGTACTGTATTAAAATTTGGTACAGGTAAATTTTTCAGGGCAATTTTTCCTGCTCATGCAACCGTTTTTTTCCTGGTAATTTAAAAAAAAATCGATTTTTTTCACAAGCTTCTTCCCAATATCTCTAAACTAAGGCCACGTGTGTTCTGTGACTAGCTATTCCGATTTTTCTGAGGCTTTCTTACCACTCTCATTCCGAGTCGGTTTTTTTCCAATCAAACTTTTCAATTAAAAGTCCCATTAGAACCGTGACCACCTTGTGAAAGTCATTTTTGAGCGTTAGAATTCGACTCACTGTTTATTATACGCAGACGTCGTTCTAAGAATCTAAATTAGGAACCTTCACTTCAATTAAGAAACTGCAGTCGCAATTCGTCACTTGCCTGGCAATTCGACACAGCTATGGCGCGACGTCGTTAGTTCGCGTTTAGGTGGAGTGTCGGTTTGTTTACTTTCGACTCTTCGGTGTGAGCTGGTACAAATCTGTGATATGGAGGGTGTTGTGCGCGTACGTCCCAAGACCCTTTCTAGGCATGCTGCGACTTACCGAAGGTACCCCATGAAAATGTTGTCTAAGTCAAAGTTTGTTAACTTAGTTGCGTTTTATAACTTAAAAAACTCACAATGTAACAGAAATTTATGTTGTTTGTGGCAATCTTTAGTACTGTTTTTATTTGGTTCAATGTTTCTACCAGTTTGAAAGCAAAAATAACCCTTGCACCAAAAAGTCAGTTCAGGGGTTGATTTTGCAAATTTACTTATACATTTTTTACGTTTCGAAAACCTCTCTGTTTTATTACAGTATACTAAGGCAATACAATCGTGGAAAAAATACATATATCACCCTGTATATGTATGTACGGAGTTGTAAAATGACTGACAAACTTGTGGCAAACCACATTTCACTGAATGTGGATCCAAACATAAAATTTAATGCATTTACTGTTTATGTTCTATTTATATTTTTAAGTACATACTTCTCATAGATTGGTGTCAGTGCAGTTATATTTGTCAATTGCAGTGCTATAACTAATAGTAACTTTCCGTAATCTCGATGTAAAAGACATCAATCACATTGTTTTGTCGAAGAAGAAAGTTGTACAACTGAATAATTATACCTAAAAAATCAAGAGAGTAAAAAAATGTTTATGAATCGAAATAATATGCCTTTTTGACAATAATTGCTCAAAATGTCCATCTCTAACTTCAATACATTTATCAACACGTTTATTAAAAGATTGTTTTATTTTAAAGTATCAATCCTTAATGCGAAATGACTTTGCAGCATTTAAAACCTGCCACTAAAGTTCTTCTCAAGTGTTTATAGTTTCTCCATAAACAACTGATTTCATGTAACTCCAAAAACGAAGCATTCTATCTCACATTTATGTATACGAGTATACAACTTAATGTGTAAGCTAAGATATGATTTTAATTAGATATGAATAATACTTAATAGAAATTAGCATACAAACGACAGCAATAAGACAAGTGGAAGACGTCAATTATTTGATTTTTGTCCAAATCCTACTTAAGAAACTTTACCGCTAAATTAATAATACCTGTAGGTACTTAATTGTAATTTAATGCAACAGCATTGGAAGTTTCAAAGCCAAATATCTTGAAAACGGTACGAGATAGCTACTTTAATAAAGTTTACCTTTTTTGTGTAAAAGAAGTTGAAAAATAAGAATTTGTTACCAAAGATGAGAGTACAAAAAAGTTGTCATTTTTAACACATTTCTACTGCAGCTAGCGCCCTCTATAAACTTTAACCAAATTGTGAACAGATTTCAATTCCTCTACTCAAAGAACTCCAATTCTCAAAATTTTGTGAGGATATTTGAATAAATTAAAGAAAACTGAAATAATATTTTACATTTAACACCTCTCTATCTCTCTTTATATCTCTTAACTATCTCTTATAATCTCTTTAACTATCAACTTTTGGACTAAGAAGTTCGGCTAAAATCGCAATATTTTTACTTGGGGAATCTACCCATGAATTTTGGCCCATTACCTCGGGACCACCCTGTATGTGTATCTAATTGGTTTTGATGTTATTATGTACTGTATGATTTATACAGGATGTTTTGGAACTAAGATATTAGTTTTAAGGGGCAAAATAATATATTTCAGAAAAAATAACATTCTTATAAATATTTTATAATAATAGAATATTTACATGAATTTACTTGAATGAGATTTCTAACTCTGGTCCTGTAATTAATCATAATTCGTACTACCGCGTGGAAATAAATCAATGCTTGCTAACAATTTAACGGTTGCCGTTCTTTGACATTTAAATAATTTGCTAATTTAGATGCTAGTTTGCCATTAACATTAATTTAAATATGTATCACGTCCATAAGAGACAAATATTTAACAAAAGTTTAATTCGTATAAACTGTTTTGAGACAAATAGGCAGCTGTTAAAATTAAAATCCCGCCGTCAGGAACACCCTGTATACAAACATATGTAAAAGCGTACATATACCTTGCCTCTTTCTCTCTGATATTCTTTGTTTTCATATCGCAGAACCAGTTTCAAATAGGACTAGCACAGAAATACATCAATACCGATTTCATCGTGCAAAATGTTATTATTCTCTTTAACGGTATTTTTTTTGCTGTTCGGCTGAAACCAGTTCGTGCTATAAACTAAAGATTGTCCGCTGTATCTTTCTTTTGTTTCCAACACGTTTGTTATTTTAATTTAATTTTATAGCTAAATAAATTCGACGGCTGATAATAAAGCGCTTTCTTTCAATTTCATACCATTAAATTTTATATACGCAACTTTTTTTTAGGCCAGCCGATATTCCTGAAATACTGTGGTTCGAGGAAGAGACTGAATTGATAAGGAGTTGTGCGGCCTTATCTTCCGCTGTGGGTCTACAGAAGAGTTTCAGTACAAGCGATATCAGTCAATTACCGTCGCCTGAGGACGGGCCTAGCGTGCCGGGCCTTCGAAACGCCGTTTCGGAGCTGGCGCTTAATTCCCTACAAAGGTCTGGATTCCTACTAGAGAACGCTAGACTCGATCAAACGTCAAGGTGAGAAAATTCGAAGCTAATTCGGAAATGGTATCGAAACCTAGCTACAGGGTAAAAACCCACAATGGGCATGCCCCATATATTTTTTTATTCACTTAATCGATGGTATAGGAAAAACTAAGCCTACAGATTTTTTTCAGAATATTTGGATCTCCGGTAAATATTTTAAAAAGTTCTGATTGAGCAGTCACTTCAAAAGTTGCTTTTATTTAATATTTGGTGCTTCTATTTTTTTTTTGTATTATTATCGAAGTAGAATAGTTTCTTAATAAGCGTTTACAATAACACAGCACCACAAAGAAGTGGGATATAAAAACAAAGTTGTTCTATTGGTCGGTATGAAAGTGGCGGCAATTTTAAAATCAAATTCAAGATCAGAAGCAATTATCCTCGAATTTTGATTACCTGTATGTTGTATAAAAGAAATTTTTACACTATCGGGACATCCCCATTTTTGGAAAGAAAAAATTATATAAAAAATACACCGGTACTGTCAAAAAAATTGACAGACTTACTTTAGGAATGTTCGTTTCAGATCATGCTCCACCTGGGTAGCCGTTGGCGACATCGCTTCTACGTCACAACTGCCTTCACCCCACGGCGGCCAATCCACCTCGACCACCAACACGCAGCAACCGGCCAGCACACCCCCTCCCCCCGCTTTCACCGCGGCCGATTTTATAAGATCAGTTAACAAAAAGGTAAGGATCGATTTGGTGTTACGTCAAAAATTTTAAATTATATGGCCCACCCCTAAAAATTTTAGCTCAATATGATGAGTGATTACATTCACCTCGAGCGTAATTGCATCGGTTTGTCACTGTTTATTGTAAACGAATAGTGGTGATGGTACGATTTAGGAATTTTTCGTTACCGGTACCAGCTCCGCAGTGTTGCTTACCAAAAGCTAGGAAGCTCGTATATTTATTGGAAGTTATATATTTCATATTTATTATGAAATAAAAAACATTTGGTCATAGAAATGAAAGATAGGTGTATTATTAAAATTCTAGGTGTATTGACTGCATATTTTGAGGGTCTAAGGTATTATTATTGGATGGAAATACGTTGTCTATTAATTCGTAATTGGTTTATAATTAGATTCAGTCAATAGATAAGTATTTAGATTTAGGAAGGCTGAAGGTCTCGATTGATGTCATTAAAAAAAATCGATGGTTCCTCTATATATACTTTTATAATATAACCTCTCATATTTATGGAGAAACCGCCAACTATCACTAACTTGGCCAGTATCTATCAGAAGCTTCTGTTCAGGTCAAATAGACGTTACTACTTTTTTAATTTCTAAACTTAGATTAATTGGCGTCTTTAATAGCATTACTTGAATCAAACTTTTTAGAAAGGCAGAATTTGTAGAATATGGGGTTTATATATCTAATAATTATATTTCTGTTTCTGATGTTCCTCAGGGTTCAAATCTTGGCCTACTTTTACTGTTATGTTTTATTAACGACCTCAATACTTCCACGCTGTTCTGTTCTGAGATCAAAGAGAAAGAAAGTGTGCTACTTCGATTGACTGACTTTCAACAGACATATAAGGGACATGATAACTTCAGCTAATACATTTTAAGGTTTTTTTCCTTTATAATCCTGTCAAATTAGTAATAAAAAATAGTGGTCAAATAACGAAAATTTTGACCTTTGGCCCCGAATAACTTTTTTAGCACACATGGGATCGATGGGGACGTTCGACACTTTATTTCTAATGGTGTACCCAAGGTTTCCACCAAAATTTAGCTCTGTCGGAATTTTCGTTATTTGAAATGTTTATTTTGACCGGACTATTATAAACTTGAATGGTTTTACTAATGCTAATAGTATAAAGACATTTTATGTACATATCATTTACCAGAAACAAGCTAGAATACGATTCGTTTACTTGTTATCCTCTTTACCAGAATTCTGTTGGACAAATTGATTGTTGCAAAGAAAATTTTTTAAGTTTACGTTTTTAAAACTATATGGTTAGTGCTCTAACAACGTAATTATAAAAAAATTTGCTTGCCCCCTCTTACATCCACCTCAAAACAGATCCGCCCTGGTCTAAATATAACTAACCTGTTCAGCGGCGGGGTATGAAAATTATGAAAAGTGGGTTAAAAAAATCAATTTTCACGACATAATTTGAAAAAACAACGCGTTTCTAAATGTCAAAGGTAACCAAAGTATAAATATGATTCCCATTCACATACATCTTGTAAAAACAAAATTCTAACACTTTTTGTGCTCCTCTAATCACCCCGTACATGCATACTTGTTTGTCGATTACGTAAATTCACGGAATTCAATCATGACATCACGCCGCGACCCAAGGTCGCAAAAATAACCCAAACGTAACCTTCCACTTTGCACTGCAATTATTTCGCTCGTTTTTTTTTTCCGTAGGTGCGTCAGAACTACATCCGAAGGAGACTGATGACCACCTACAAGGCCCTGGAACGGCTCTCCCAGAGCGAGTTCAACCTGGACAGACTGGAAGTGACTCCCTCCACGGCGACGGCGAGCATCGGCACGGAGCCGACCCAAGCCGCCCCCAACGCGGCCCCGTCCAGACTGGTGGTACCCGGCTCGAGCCCCACGCCCAGCAAAAGCCCGGTCGCCGTCGCGAACAGCACCAACGCCGCCGTGCTGAGGGTGGCCAAACAGAGAGCCGGCAAGAACCTGCCGCTCACCATCAGGGACGTGGAGAGGGAGAGGGGCAAGCCCCTGTCGAAGTACGAGAGGAACATGATGATCTTCAACTGGCTGCACACCCTCGATGACACGGCCTTCGTGGAGGGCATACAGTAGAGGGGGTGGGAGGGGGTAGGAACGGACGGGGGAGCTTGTTTCTCTTACTAGTGAAATATCAAACTGTTACAGACGGAGAGCAATGTTTTGTTCTAAGGTCCGCCAGGAAATCGTACATTCCAGGGCCGTACTTTGCTTTCGCACGACGTGGTGAAAAATTTTAAAAGATTAATTTTATAAATCATTTCATTTATAAATCAAGATAAAACTACTACAGTTGAACTCTAACTTGGGTTGGTGTGAAGACAAAAGGTAATTTGCGCTAATGTAATATGTGACATTTCAAAAGAATCGTGACTTTTTCACTCGTCTACAGAATTCCTAAGGAGAAATTAACTCACATTTATAATTGAAATATTATTTGCAATTTATTGCAATAGTCGGAGTACTAAAATATCAATTACCATCTTAAAACTATGCTTAATGCATGGGGCAGCACTCGAGTATATTTTTTTTACTCTTAATTTTCTGAGATGCAGCCTGTTTGTCAAGTCAAAATAATTTAGATGCTACAAATAAACTTTTATATGCCGGGAATACTTTAATTTCATGGTGAAACCAAATAAACGAAATAATAATAATAATATCTCTGCTCCTCATTCTAACTACGAGAATTAGCCCATAAGTTGGAGATATGAAAGCAAAATTATTAAGAGTCACTAATTCCAATACATCGATAACAAAACCACACAAAAAAAAATTTCAAACCCAAGTAGTCCAAGCATTACAAAGAAATGCTTACAGAAATTATTACCTGGACAAAAAAAATATGACCATGTAGAAAATTTAATTTTAAAATAAGTTTCTTGTTCTTTAAACTCGATCGGCGAAAAAAAATCGCAAAATTGCAAAAAACGGTTTTTCTAAAATAACTAAAAAAATGTGGAACCGATTGAAAAATTTTAAATGAGAAAGTTGTAGGTTTTAAAAAGATCTATCTACTGATTTTTTGAAAGTATTGATTGCTTTGTTACTTTTCGAGATATATCGAAAAAACCGTTAAAAATCTTCTCTTTTCACTTCTTCTATAACTGGTTTACATTTACGTGCCCATATTTGCTATTTACTGCAAGCATAGCCCGCGGCAAGCCAAAAAAGTACATTTTTGAAAAATTTAAATAATTAATTATTTTTAGATATATCAATTTTTTGAAAAAAAGGCGCTCTCGAAAATTGGCTAGATCTTCTCAGCGGATAGTCATATAGTAACGATTTTCGGTTTATTTTCTTCATAAAGAGTTATATTATCATGCTGTTAAAAAATTTTGACGATTTTATTAATTTTAAGGATAAAAAATGATTGAAAAAGGTGCACTTTTTTTGGGTATGTTTTTTTCAAATAACTATTCCAATTTTTATTTTATGAAAATGACTTTTAAAGAAAGAAACTGCTGAAATTTTTTCACGAATTTAAAAAAAAAATTTTTTCTACGACCTTCTGGAGCCGAGATAATTTTTTTATTTAAAAAAAATTTTGAGGACGCAATTAACATTTTACAGCGATGCGCTTGATGGAGGTTAATATTGAATACTTATATTTTCAAAAAAAAAAAAAAATAGGATATGTTTACTTGATTCTATAGTCAAAATTCATGACATCACGACAAATTTCGAAGAAAATATTCTCATAAAATTTACTATTTCTAATTCTTTCAGAAATTATCTTTCTTGGGTTTGGACTTTTTTTGTGTGGCTACATAATATGTACAAACATTTTAAAAAACAATCTGAAGGTCTACTTTTTTAATCCTATAACGACATCGACAGGCCTGAGTTACTCTGATTTAGATTAATTGTCCTCATAGGGCAAATCAGTAGTAGCACTGTCAAGAAACGAAATAAATATTTAAAATTCTAAAATATTGCAGGACCATAATATTTCAGTAGTAAGATGAAACAAGCTACGCGTTTTGGGAAAGAGCAATACGACTGTCCTAAGCACTAACTTTGACTAATGAAACCAGAATTCACTTCGTTGCTATTGAATTTCAAAGAAATAGGATAGCTTTATACATATAAAGAATATGTGAAATAATTTGAAGATGTTTTGTTGGTCGAAAATTTTTATGGCTCTTTGTACTATTGTATGTTATATAAGAGCAAATCTTTAAGGTAGATTTTTCGCAAAGGAAAATATTGATATAATTTTTTTACTTAGCTACACTATACTTATAATAGTGATGAATGTGATAACGTAACCTCACGTTTGATGTCCAAAACCGCCCCTTTCGGATTAACCAACCAGCCTTGGGGGAGGGGTCAGTTTTTTTTTAACCCACGGTACAGTTAAAGCGCTGTTCATTTGGTTCAATTAAACCTTCTACAGTTAAATTATAGTAGGATCATATTCGATGCAAAGTAATAAGTCGTTGCCTGTCAAAGGATCCAGTGCAGTGCGGTTTTAAGGGGTTTAGAAAATTTAATAATATTTTTATGTATTATTCTCATAAACTATTTATGTATTTTAAATGTAATTTATTATAAATCCAATTTGTTTTTTACTTGTTTTTTGGAGGCGGTCTTTAATTTACGACCAAGTGCATATGAAGCGGTATTTCAGATTTTATATTCAATTTCATTTTAAATTTGTAATGGTTCATCTTACGTTTCCTAAAAATGATGACACGATTTTATTTAGATAAAAGACCGATAATTTTTTGATCTACTTTGCATCGAATACGATCCTACTATAGTTACATGTGGCCCAATAAGATGATTCGTATGATTTTGTTTCTACATGGTAGCCTAGTTAGATGACATTGATTATCAGTCGGATCGCAGCAAGTGGCGTGGTTTAATAAGTATAAGCAGAAAGCGAATTTTTTTACGTTATAAAGTCTTTCAAATGGTACGCCCTAAAAAATTTTGGAGAGATATTTTGTTCTGCGTTCAGCGGACTTCAGTAAAACATTTTAAAAAATTCATTCGTAAATTTCAGCATTTATTTTCGTTACTGATATTGTGAAAAATCTACAATCTAGCTAATAAAATTATGAAATGTGTATATTATTATATTTATTACTATTACTATAAATATATACAATGGCCATTTTGGTGGTTATTATAATTGTAAACCATATCAATAAAGCAAAATTTCTATTGATCGAATTTTTTTATTATCTGCTCTACGCAGAATTCACAGGATGTCTATTACTAATAATTGCCAGAATATTAATATTAATTGTAAATAAATAATGAGTAATAATAATTCCCATTTGTTTTCAATATATTGTCGCTCGTTGCGGTGATATTGTTTGCAAAATGAATAAATATGGCGGCCCCGGAAATAATTATTCCAAAAAAGTGATCGTTGTATCTTGGGAAATGGGTTTTTCCTGAAAAGAAAAACCTGAGGCATGGAAAAATTAATGTTATATATTCATTAGACATTTGGAAAGAGCTGTATGAAACTTTTTTCTATTTATCGTTTTTTTATATTTTCAGCTGTTTTCGGCATATTAGCAGTGAAAGTTACTTTCCTTAAATTATCCTTTTTTAAACAATCGTAAATATTTAAAATGAGACCCTGACATTGAAATCTTTATTTTTCAATTTTTTTGAAAAGATCTCCAAAATGCCATGTTGGAAATAATAGTAGTAAACAAAATATCCCTCTTATTTCCCTTTCGCAGTTGTAATATGATTGATTAATAGAAGGTGCCTATAATAAATTAAAATTACCCGAATCCCACCAAATTCCGCATTGCTGCACTGCACTGCTAGGCAATTGGTCAACAACTGAGATTTATGGCCCAGTCGCCCAGTGCGGATGTGTTTGTGCGCCGTTTGCCCGCGCGCGCATTCTCCAACTGGGCGAATACATTTCGATCACCTCCACGTTTTTCAAATATTTCAATGCCGAGTTGCTGCGTCAGCGACCGAACCTGGTACATACTGCCTAGCTCTTTAGTCTTCAATCGAGACTATGCTATTACTATCTAAGCATAAGTTATGGCTCTTTCTAATTAAATGTAGTTAATTAACGTTATTCAGGATTTGTATGTCACTCAGCGAATTCAGTAATTACTTTGACTGTTATACAGGTTGCTGTAAAAAAAGTAGGTCAAGCGGTTAACAACAGATTCTCCGAGAGAAAATAATGATAGTCTCTTTGGGTCATTGTTCATTTGGGCTTCTCTTTGTCGAGTCAAAATTTCTATCGATATCTGAGAACCAAATTAGCTTTGCAATTAGTCTTTTTTCTTTATTTGTCAACAGCGCAAAATATGTGGTTTGAGTAAGTGAGAACTGTACATTTTCCAACATTCCCTATACTAATAATCATAAACTTTTAATATTTACTTTATAAAAAAGTGTACGGGTATGAGAGTACTAAGGGAAGTTATTAATAAAAATAATGTTTTATGCTCCTGCATCTTGTAAAAAGATTTCTTTCCTATTTTTCTCCCGTTATTTTCTCGCAAAGAATTGGCGTGACATACTTTCTCGCAACACCCTAGGTATATACAAACTGTTACCTGTTATTTATTATATTACCCATTAGACGCATTCATATTAAATTTGTTTTGAAAAATAAAATAAACAAAAGTTCGTTAGATTTACGAAACACAAACATTTTTAGAGGTCGTCTACTATTAGTTGAATTAAATCAATTGGTTCTCATCATGTACTTCTCATCAACACAACGTAGAATTTAAAAATTAAAAAAAAAACTTTTCGGCAGGCCCGGTCTGGCCAGGTCGAGAAGTCGGCAAAACCCGACTTATTTTGGAAGATTTGGAAAATTTTGTGTAAATTCTTGAGATATAACCACCGTAAATTGAAAATAAAAGAGAAGAATGAGAAAATGAATTTTTTTTATTATTATTTTGCCCTATACCCCTATAAACAGTGTACCTACAGAAAAGAAAGAGAGAAATAAACATATATTCCAAATCGTAAGCCCTTTAAACTAATAACTCCTTTATCTATAAACCGTGGGTCTGAAGGAAAGAGAATTCGAAATTTAATATAGCTTATTTCTTTAAGCCAAAAAAAGATTCCGTGTGTAGTGCCTATAAGAATACAGATCCCGAGAAGAGAACAGCAAAAATGATGATTATAATAATCGTAATTTAAACAAAATATAACCAAATTTGAGATACGACAGTTTTTGCTGGGAGAGTCGATATGCACCCTAATAACAGACAAAACCAAATAGGCCCCGATTTTTACCGACGGCCCCTGAAAGAGCCAGACCGGGCCTGTTTTTCGGGGTATCATTTACTGTCCACTCTACACTATGTTATGTGACATTGTAACAGCTGAATATAACAGCAACCTTTCGCCAACTAGCAGCTGTAATAATAAACAAATTCACGGGAAAATTAACTAGGAAATCCCCAACAGCGCGCAAGTGGTTACAATCCAACACTTAACACACTTATCAAGAAGTGTTCCGACGAGGTTGAGAGTCGAGACCTCTTCTCTCGAGATAACAAAAACAAGACATCTCGATATGCGCCACGACCGACGGTCTTGGCAATATCCGAATATTTTCTAAAAACGCAGGCAGTTTTTGTCGTCAGTGTAGTGAAGTGTGACTCTAGTACGATGAGGAATGTTTTGCTGTCAAGGTTTCTGTTGAATTTTTACGTGATTTTAAGTAAGTTTCCTGCAGTGAGATCGGACATGTTCCCGTTTAGGTGTTAATGTAATGACACGTTTTAGGTGTTTCCGGATTCTTTGGAATCACCGTTGGGTTTTCTGCGGTTCGTAACGAGTCCATACAGTTGATCAGGACACCGAGACAGGCGGGAAAATGTGAAGGGTGAGACGATTTGTTTTACTTGTTGGTGATTTTCGAGGCCATTGCTGGATTTTAGTATTAATTTGAAAATCAAAGGCAGTTAACTATAAACAAAAATAGTTCTACAAAATAAATTGCTTTTTAACGTATGCTGTTGGGGAAATAGACATGACATTTCTGAAAATATTGAAATCATCGTGGAAAACCAGTTGGAAAAGATAAGATAAAGCAAAAACGTAATTAACTCAAAATATATACAAGATGTTTCAGTATGTTAGGTTTTTGTTTAACAGGTTTCTTTAAAATCATCGAGGATATCCGAAAATAAAAAGATAATATTTCAATTCTTCCAGAAAACATAAAAATATTACTAGAAAATTAAAACAAAAGTTATTGGAAGATGATTTTGATAAATGCAGAATAATGGATACCTATCAAAAAAGTTATACTGTAATTTTAGGGAGACTTTTCCCTATATCTATCTCTAATGGTTTTTCAAAAAAAGGTGCTTTTCGATAGCCTAATTATAGAGAGATGGGGGATGCTTGGCCTTTGTTACAATTAATTTAGAAACTGTTTAATTCCACACAGAGGGTGGAGAAAATTTATTTTCGAATGGTATTTCTAAATGGAACACCCCGTATATTTAATAAAAAACTGTTGTAGAATTGTACCCTCTATCTATCATATTACACTTCCCTATACCTATCTCACTTAATTTTTCTGTTATTGACAGTTTTTGTGACCTAAAATGGTCCAATTTCTTGCGAGGATGGCTGTGAAATTCCTAGCAAACAAAACAATCAGTATTTTGATAATTATTTAACTTATTATTTTCATGGTGTTATTTTTTTTACTTATTAATAATGATTTTATTGATTTCTTAATGTGTTTCTGCTTATTATTAGTAAGTACCTAACTGTAACATTAAAAATTCTGCATGGTCTATTTAAAATCCCATAACACGAATAAATAATAAATTTTAAATGTCAGCATTTGAATACGGGTTTCTCCATTATTTACAAATCAATATTTAACTACCACTGACAGGCTAACAGCAAATTATGACTTATGACTGGTTCTTTTGTATTTAAGTTTATCACAAAAACCGTCAATAACGGAAAAATTAAGAGAAGCAGGTATAGGGAAGTATAATATGGTTAGATAGTGAGTAAAATTCTACAACAGATTTTGATTAAAAATACAGGGTGTTCAAAATCGAAGTATCTCTGAAATATTCTAATAGGCCGTCAGCGTAAGACTTCTTAAGTTCGATAAATATTATTTTGTTTACAGATGATAAAAGTTTAAAATACAGTAACATTCAGTATTTTTGAGAAACTAAACAACTATCTAACTGTTAAATAATTTAAGACAACTTTAGTATTAGGATGTAGTCTAAAATTTGATGCACATATACTAACTTTGGGAAATAAAATTATTTTTTTTGTATGCATATTTGCATAAAATTTGGTTTGGTTTAACCACAAGCCTTTTTATACTCTTATCTACTTTTTAATTAAAAATACAATATAAAGGAGGATTTGTTAGTGGGAAAATACAACCATATTTCTAAAGGTCATCTTCTATTATTAAACACAGACTAGTTATTTACCTTAGTAGCCGAAATTTCTGCTTACCAGAGATTGTTTTAATATTATAAGATTAGTGGCATCCACAACTGGTTTCTCCAGGTAATAATTACAATTAACGTTCTATGGATATATAAAAAGTAATTTACCATAATAATCTGCTAATAAACAAACATGCTTAAACATTTTACATTTCATATTTTGACTGTTTGTTTTAAGAAGTAAATTGTCACATTCTGTCGGTATGTTGTATAATGCGTATCTAAAAGAATATTCAATCAAGTTAGAAGGATAATCGGTGAAGGGTAAGTAAATAACAACACTGTTATTTTAACCAACACCATCAATTTGCAGTTTCAAGTGTACAACTACAGGGGAATGTTTGCCGGACGACAAGAGGTGTGATGGAAAAGTCGACTGTAAGGACGGAAGCGACGAATTCAACGATTGCAAAGAGGATGTCCAGTAAGTTCCATTTATATCTCGTTTTTCTCGCTAACATCATCTCAGAAACAAGCCCCGTTCACAGTCCCGTTTCAGTCAATTAGCGGGGAAACTGACTATATGTGTACGTCTGTGACATCTTTTTCAGGTGCCCTGGCTACGTTTTCACCTGCGATTACGGAGCTTGCGTCGATGCGGACAAGAAATGCGACGGCAAGAAGGATTGCAGGGATAATTCGGACGAGGCAAACTGCGTGCTCTCCAACAACGTCGAGAAGGTGTCCTCTAACTGCAAGTAAGTCCATGTGACCAGTAAAGCCAAATATCAAACCGAATTCTTCGGTTACCGCCATGTTACCGCTTAGACGTCACCTCGGTGGTGACAGATATATCGTAACGATATTGCTCCTATATTAGCCAGTAACGTTGCCGATGTTCTTCGGAATGAATGGCCTGTATATGTTTCAGGATGTTCTAGTTTCAAAAACTGTGCTATCTAATTAGGAATCATAGAAAGGGTATTCTTGCCGACTGGTTGGTTGTAACGTCTACCTGCTTGGTAGCGCTTAAAAAAGCGTGAAATTTAATTTTTCATTTCAATACTGTATTTGTATTTTACGTCACGTAAGATTCGTTACTTTTTGTTTTTGTTTGCCCGATAACGAGCGTGTGAAATATCTTGCGTTGAGCTTTATCTCTTGAGAAGCTAAAAACGCGAACTTTTACACCATACCACTGATAGTGACGTCACTAGGAGGTGACGCGTGAAACGTGTGGCTTTATACCAAACCGCTCTTCCAACCCTGCTTGTTCAAGGTCCGACCAGTTCGAATGCAAGTCTGGCCAGTGCATCTCTCAAGACGCCAAATGCAACGGCAAGCCGGACTGCGAGGACAGGTCCGACGAAACGAAGGAGACCTGTCTCAACATGCAGTGTCCCGGGTTTACCTTCAAGTGTGACTACGGCGCCTGCGTCGACGGCTTCGCCAAATGCAACAACGTCAAGGATTGCGTGGATAACTCCGACGAGGAGAACTGCGACGAAACGCCCGTGGTACCCACCCCGATCCCTACGACTATTCCAGACATTCCGTCAACAGGAACCGGGTAAGTAAGGATCCTCCTTGGAATATCCCTCGTTTATTTTATTTTATCAGGGGTTGCGTCCTGCCCGAACACCCAGATTTCGGCCAGTGGAGCCTCCTGGCGAGTAACATAGTAAAGAATCCCTCCGAGACGGTGGCATCCTCCACGGCTTTGCAGTTTGGTTGCAACGACGGTTACAAGCTGTCCTCGGAGTCTTCGTATATTATATGCGTTGGGAACCAGTGGAACGCTCCACCACCAACGTGTTTGAGTAAGTTAAAAGTTTATTAGTTTTTCTTATTGAGGATACCAGAAAAGGAAAGAAATTAACAAAAAAAAACATATTTTTCTTCCAGAGAAATGCAGGGCCCTCTACACCACCAAGTTTACCACCATCAGGTGCTTCGACACCAGGAGAATAGAAATCAAGTGCGACGAGGCGACAGATGGCACCTCGGCCACTTTCCAGTGCGCCCCCTACTACGAACCCTCCGATAGGAACCCCGTCAAAAGATTCTGTTACGGGGGCACATGGAATTACCCGGAGCCCGTGTGCCAACCAGGTCAGCCAATCACTTATAATTTTTATATTACTGTTAACGTTAACGGGAAGAAAGTGCGTAAGAAACAGCGGATAAATATCGTTTTTCCCGCTAATTTTACTATTAACGTCGGAGGGGATCCCGAAGGAGCATCTGGGGAACACCCAAAGAACTTTAATGGAATTATCACGTTTCCTAGTGACTAATATATTATTAAACGCCTGTGAACATGTTAAAAATTAACCTCATTAAGATATATTCATTGATTTTAAATCGTTAAATTAACACTCGCATCAAAAAGGGAACCACGAAAAATAATTGATTATTTAAGTTGTCTTTCCATGTTTGTAACAAGGTTATAGTTTAATATATGTAATTATCAATTTTCTTGTCTTATCAACTTGAGTTAGGAGCAACTCCTTTGCAAAATTTTAACCTGCTTTTCTTTCACCTGCACCAGGTGCAGGCAAATGTATTTTATAGTCACAAATCAATGCAGTGACCATTTACTTCCAGACATAATTTGGTGCAAAAATGTAAATAGTGAAGGTGAAAGAAAGTACCTACATTTACGTAGAGCGACAGACACATCAGCATCTTCATAAATTACATTTGTATTTCTCAATAAATCGCCGTAGTTATAGTATAGTTGCTAGTTATTGTTACCTACCATTAGTCTTTAAGAATACCTACATCACAATGTTGATTTTGGATTTGGATTAGTTTTTCTACGTGTCAATTTGGAATCAGTCGATAGCTTTGTGTTTGTAGTTGAAACATTGTACAATCACTAGTCTAGTCGATCAAAACAGCTTTTACGTTTCCCTCATCAAAATTGGTTAAACCAGAAACTAATGTCTCGACATTTGAGTGTATATAAGTTTCATGCACCGTCACAGAACTCGCAGGTACCGAACAGTCGGAATTCCAAGGTTAAGGTAATTGAGGTTATGTAATAATTTTCTCAAGATGGCGTCAAGAATTCCGAATGTTAGATACTCTAAGCCTCATTCATGGTCATTGGAAAAAGTTGTGCTACCGGAATGGACAACCATTTTTGCTAACTCATCATCATTAATTGAAAAAGTATTAATCATGTCTTTAACATTAATTGCCATTTGTTTTATTTAAAGAAAACTGTACTTACTGTTATGTTTTTATATTTCGATGTTTACTTAATTGGGATTAATGCTAATATTCTAGCTAGGTTTAGTTTATCTGACAGGAAAGTGCATTTTTTCATGAGAACCTTCCACATGGCTTGAGCTTGAAACGATTTTCCCCTGCCTAACCTCCGAAGAACGTGGCATAATAAACCAGAAGGTGAATCAAAACATTCAAAAATATATTTTAGTACATTTGCTTCGGTAAATTTGCCTTGTATATAGCTGTTTGTCGCATATCAGGTCACTTTCTATGGATAAGGACCTATTTCTGATAGTAAGAGAAATGTAGCACAAGTTACTAGTAGACAGGTAACAAGTCTTTAAGTATGGGTGAGATCTAACCTCTACAAGGTACCTATGTCATATCTGAAATGTTATGACTATTCAATGGCCATTGGTAGAGATGTTTTAAAATCTTATGAGCTTTGACGTTCATATGCGCAGAAACATAATTCCGACCGTCGCCTAAATTATTCTACGTCCTAAGAACATTACACCTATTATTCACAGTCTCTCTCGAGCTCTAGCGTAAACAAGCCTTTGATCCGATTACAAATATCATAATAAAATGCCCTATTATTTATTATTTTAATTTAAACAATAAAAATATATATAACGAACGTTCGCCAGTTGACTTTATTGATGCCCGAGCGCCTTAGTTCATGTCTACTTGTAATGATGCACATGTCTAGTTCTGAGTCAATGTTTTCACAACGTGCTTATTAGAAGAATTATGAGATATTAAAAGACATCTACAAGGGGCATGATGCTCGTAAAGTAGTTGTTTTCCACAATATACCTATCACTGTAGCCAACAAGTCTGTTTCAACATATTCTTATGACACTTTTTTTAACTATATCTCTCTTACTACTAGAGATAGAAAACTATCAAATCAAACCAGTTACCGAGGTAACGAAACGATTAATATATAAGCAGTCGCCCTGCCCTGCACATCTACTGCTTTTTAGAGACGCCTAAAATGATAAGTTCACACCATCTAACAAAAATTCTTTTTCTCGCACAATTCTGAATGAATTTAAATTTCTTTTTATCTCTAAAATATCCAAATAACCCGCACACTTTGCAACCCTGCATATGTGAAATAACCGATAGACATGTTAATTATACAGTGTTTGCTAAAACTATGTTACTAATATGTGAATATACTCGTATTTATAGACATTTGTGTGCAGCTTACACCAAATACATTTATGAAGCAAATTCTATACTTTCAGTATGTGGAGAGAAAAAGGTTTCTGCTCAACCTCTGATTGTAAATGGGCAAACTGTGGAGAAAGGGGACTATCCGTGGGTGACAGCAGTATTCCAAAAAGTGGGTGGTTCCTACATAAATTCATGCGGTGGGTCAATGCTGACACAGAAAATTATTCTTACAGGTATGTATCAGCGAAACTATAACCTCAAATATTAGTATAATATGGGCATAGGCAAAATTATTATTATGCTATCTGATCTGTAGTGTTTCTTTAAGTTTGCACTATTTTTTTTTTAGTTTTTGTCTGATTTATTTAAAATTTTTCCATAGGGTTGCGCTTCTTCAGCAAATTTAATTGCAAAAATTTAAGTATCGTCAATTGCTGTATCAAAATATTTTTTTTTTTTTTTGAGTCCCGAATTCTATTCCTAACAAGGTTGAGCCATATGACTAAATATTTAGTTACTCATATGGGTTGCTGTATTATCACGCACAAAAAAATAATGAAATGCTGGACTTACCAAGATTCGTCTATCACGTTCTTTGAATCGGTTCATCAAAGGATAATAAGCGGGTTAAAAATGGGAAAATGGAGGGTTGAGACTCACTTGTTATGGAACACTATTATAGTCAACAATTTAATATATTTCTAATTTCAAAATTCACTGCATAGTTTCGTAAACTTACTAACTTAAGAACACCACAGCACGTTTTAAATTATTTTCACTATCTACCGAAAACGCAACCCCCTGTTCTAATAAGAACATAAAAAGCAGCAATACCTAGGTATAATAACAAAAAACCCAGATGACCACTTGATGTATACGTTATTTTATTTTTTTTTACTCTATTATTTCTATTATTCTATTATTGAATACATGTGGTTATAAAATACGAAAATAAACCAGGACATTTAAAAAGTTGTGACTTAAAAAACTTTGTATTAATCTTTTCGTTTTACAAACTGGATCTGGAATATTCAACTCAACATGACATTAACAGCAGAGGCGCCATCTTTGAGACAAACGTCAAAGTTTAATGTTCAATGAGGTACAGTCGGTAGAGTAACACACCTCGTCAAAAAGAAATGAAAATGACAGATATTTGAACCCATTATCAGAAATTTTTTCAGTTTAAAATTTTGTTAATTTTTCAGCTGCGCATTGCGTCACAAACCAAAAAGCACAAAAATTGCCAAACGAAGAAATACTGGTAGGCGTGGGGAAATATTACAACAAGTATAAGGATCCTAGAGATACTCAGGCCCAGTATTCAAAGGTATCACGACATCCCTACCGTTTTTAATTATTTAACCTTAGAAGCATCTTTCAGGTGGATAAAATAGAAATTCCTGACAAATACAGGGGCGACAGTCAACGCTATGCTTTGGACATAGCGATATTAGTAACGAAAGAGGTTTTGTTGTTATCCAAGGTTGTCCAACCGGTATGTTACCAAAATCTCCGAAACCTCCATCTCGACCCAACACTTCATGGAGTGGTAAGTGAAGGTACAGTGTAATCACGAATATAACTGATGACGAAAATATTTTTAATAGATACATTATCAAATTTACATTCCAGATAACGGGATGGGGATACACTATAGCATCCGGTGAGCCATCCGATGAACTTAAAGAAATCGATGTCCCATACAAGCCAGATTCAGAATGTTACAAAGAATTACCTCCGGATTGGTCGGATAAATATTTCACAGACGACAAGATGTGCGCTGGACATTATAATAAGAGTAAGACAATTGTTGTAAAGTGTTGTGTGAAATATCCAGGTCAGAATTTTGAAATTTTTTTTCTCAAAGGTTCAATTGTACAAAAATAACTTCAGCTTTCTCTGACTTTAATTACCTTCAGTCGTCAGAATACTCATTTCCCAAGATATATCGATCACGCTATCTTTGTTACAGGTATAGCTGTGTGCAGGGGCGACAGTGGGGGGGGTTTGGTGTTTCAGCACGACAAGCGCTATTTCGTGCACGGAGTTGTAAGCATAGGCCGCAGTACGATGGACGCTTGCGACGTACAAGTCAGTTCATTGTACACGAAAGTCAGCAGCCACTACGAGTGGATGGAACAAAAAATAGCCGAAAACAGTTTTTGGTAGAAAAATTGGTTGTCCTATTTTAATTACAATTTTTACATATAATTTGGTTGTTTTCCTTTAACCTGAAAGCCACATTCCCATTTTTTAATAAACTAATTGCATTTTTACGCTAAATAAAAGTATATTCTGCCCTTAAACTTTTGTTCTTCTCAATGTTGCCTGTTGTTACTTTTAAAACAACTGAAACTAATGCAGTGCCAGAAAGAAACTGCAGTGGAAAACAACAATTTGTTACTATTTTCGTAAAGCACTGTGTTTAGTCTGTGAATCTCAGGGTCATTGACCTCTGACATTAACCTTGTTTAGGTGTGTTACATAATGTCGACCCACCTGATGTGATATGACAAGGCTCTAAGTGGAATATATCCTGCAAATAAGATTTTAGACCTGTTGCCAAAAAACGTTTTAAATTTCTAAGACAGAAAAATGACACTGTCAAAAACCCTGTGTAACAAATTTATTAAATATATTATAAAAAATTTATATCACAGTAAAAAATAATATAGGAAATGTTGCTGTACACCAAACGTAGATATACAAGATAAACGATTAACAATAACACCTACTACAACCATCACGTCTTATTTCCGATATATCCTCCTCCACTTTAAATAGAGAGTATTTCATTTGATATGAAAGAAAATTATAATAAACAAACACCAACTTAAATTATTTCAAACCCTTCTTTCTGTCCCCATCATCGTTGTGAGAATTACAACCGTCGGGTTTTTCGCTACTACCAGACGGACCAGGCAAGTTCTGGTAAGCGGCGTTCCCTCTACTGGAGCTGCTATAAGCGTACGTCAAAGCGGTGGTGGTGTCTTTAGCGGTATGGAAAGCCAAATGTTTAGGTTTTAACATCTTGGCGTCGTGGCTTATTGTGTAGACGTTGCCTATCGTCGACAAAGAGGTCCCTGTTAATGTAGCAGCTGGGACCCCATATCTAAAATATATATTTTCTTTAATTTTCACCCAGAATTACCCACGGTAATGTCATGTTCAAAACCGATTCCCATTTAATTCAAATATTCTTTCGACTGTCAAAGATATTTTAGCCAATCAGTGAACTTTATTTAGTATCGGTTCTAGTTGACATAAAAACAACATAATTTTTTGACAGCAGTTCCACTTTGGGTGGTTCGTTGCTGTCGTTTGCTGATTTTTATTTAGCGCCAGACTACTTTAAGGTCAAACGAGACAGAACCAAGCCTACTTTACCAAGAAAGTCCCTAGACTGACCAAATTCATCGATCGATTGTTCAAATTCGAACAAAACGTTTACAATTCGTTTATTACTTACTTGTGTTCGACGATTTTAACGGTGTTGTTTTTGAGATTACTGGCCAGAATTCCAGCGGAGGTATGGAGGCCTCGGTACACCGTAGAAAAACCCTCCACCGCCCCAGCGGCTACCGTTAAAATACCTTCCATTTTATCGGAAGCCTCCTGTTCGGACATTTTAAAACCAGTTGTCAGCAGTTTCGTCCCTTGCTTTTGGATGTGCGGGGCCAAGAACTGACCCAGACGCATCGTGGCGGTGCCCACTTTCTCCGCTAAAATGTGTCGGAAACTTAAGTGTTTATCTTCATCGTTAAATTTCTGTGACGTTATGAAAAAACGTTTATGAATCAAGAACATAGAATTTGACAACAATGCATGCTACGACCTCAATTTGTTCCACAATTTTTCGCCCGTCCATTTATTTATAATTACGTTCAAAATAAGGAGCTAGTACATTGAATCGTATTGTATGAGTATCGTAATATTAAGAAAAAAATACAAAAATATCGATTAATGAACTCACCAATGAATCCCGTCACTTGCGCAGCTTTATTCGTAGCCGTCTCGGCTATCTGCACACCTTTCGACAACTTTTCAGGTATCTGCGTGGGTTGTTCAGACGGTTTCATATTATTTATTATCTTGGGAGTGCTGCTGTCGAAGAATTCGCTAGCCTTTTGCGCTCCCTTTATCAATCCCTGGGATAAATACCAGGCACCTGTACAAGATTCCAGTTAGTTTAGTATTAAACGTTATCACACAGAAAGTATACCGTTTACTATGCCGTTGGAGATTCTAGAACTTATATGTGCGGCGTGCTGTGCCCTACGCCTTCTCTCTGCTTCTATGCCTTCTTCAGTGGCCTGGGAAATAATTCCGTGCAATATATTCTCTAATATGTCGAATACGTCTTTATCTGCATCGGAAGGTAAGATAATTCCTACCGAAGAACCTAAGAAAGTAAGATTTAGGAATTTGGTAAAGTAAATTTCGGTACAAAACATACCCGGAATGTCTGCATGGACATTGGGAAGGATGAAAGCGCCGTAATCTGTACGATAGCAAGGTGACACTCCGGGAATTAATGGGTAAACCCACGCACCTATCTGTAGAATCGCCTTAGGAGTGTTTGGTTCTTCCCCTAATTTTTAATAAAGTCACTTTGTCATACATAAATAAAAACATTTAATCTTACCTTCTACCAGGGATATTTTGAGGGTTTCCGGCAGCTGCGTGGACAAAACTTCCCCATTAGGAGAGATAAAGTAAAGCCTAACGTTATCGTGTGTATATATAATCTCTTCAGATATACTCTGATTGGTACTAACACTCAGATCGCGTAATGCAGTGGCTAGGTCTCTGTAAGTCATCGATCGTTCTTCATCTGATGAAACAGATGCTACAGCCTCCTCATATGAAGGTGGATCTTCAGGAGGTACTTCGGGAACAAAAGTAGACGATCTCTGAATAGAACTAATACGAGTGAGTACCTCAGCTCTAGTTTTTTTAATCTTTTGAATCATAACAGTGGCTTTCTCCCATGTTATATCGGGATTATCTGGACATTGGACTTGTATGGAAAGAGCTTCGTCTATCAGTCTAATGCCTTCCTTATACTTCTCAATAGCCTAGGAAAAGAAAGCATCTTGTAGTGAAAAAGTGTCCAAAATATTATACCCACCTCGTTTGGTTTTTCTCGTTCCTCTAATGTTATAGCTTGATCTATTGCTAAAAATGCTGCATCGTGGTTATTCTTTATTTCACTGTAGGTCTTCGCCCAAAGGCGATCCGAGTAACTTGCGTTACCCATATCTCTTGAATCAGACATTAAGTTAGGTTATAGATTAGATACGTAGTTTTTGTGTAAAGATTACTGACGAGTTGTATTTGACTTTTTATTTTTAATTACGTATTTACACTTTGAAAGCTATTCTGAGGCACAATTTTCACGTCAGGTACAAAGGTTAATTCCTCCCGATTCAAGTCTTCACATCACTCTTCTACTATGAGTGCTATGTCATATTACATTATCATCAACATAGACGACATAGTAATTTAAAATTATTTTTCACAAATACTATTTGATCCGACTGAATGGCCATAAAGTAATAAATAAAACTGTCGCTTATTCTCTTGATTTATCGAATTTCTACATTTTGTTTTAATTTTTCGAAAACTGTTTTATTTCATAAATTCCAAAACAACATTTGAATTTCCCCGCGTTTCACGCATTTTCTAGAAAACTCATCCATTGGTCGACTACTGCTCCCCCAATCGTCCTGTGTCAAAATCTATCAGTTCGATAATTGCCGCAGTCTTTTTTCTTGTATTCGGCACGTGAAGTTGAAAGAATTAAATTTGGAAAAATTCAAACAAGTTGTAGAAAATGTTGTCCGCTGCACGAGCTTTAAGTAGAAAGGCTCTCGATTGTTCCAGAGTTAATTTCGATATTACTGGAAAGCGAAATTTCTCGCAGCTATTAAATAACGTAAGTTCTACGACGTGCTTTAATTTCCTCATTTTTATTTTTTTTTTGTATATTTTCCATATATGTAACGCTTTTCATTGTATTATGTAACAGTTGGGGGGCATATATTATTTTCTGTCTAATCTGGTAGAAATTTTATAACAATTGTGTAAATTGTAGCTGGTGAGAAGTGTGGTTAGAATACCCGGTTTGCCCTTGATAAGAATTGCACAATCGCCTTGTTAAGAGCGTAACGTTTTTTCTGTTATTTTCTAGAAACCCTCGTACTTGTACTCCCCACATCCCAAATATGACAGCCAGTTCCGAAATAAGTAAGTTAATTACTTGCTTGGTAGATCAACAGATTTTTAAATGTTACACTTTTTAGATCCGAAGGTGTCAAAGGTGCCGTTATCGGTATCGATTTGGGCACCACAAACTCCTGTGTGGCCGTTATGGAGGGCAAACAGGCGAAGGTAATTGAAAATTCAGAAGGGTCCCGAACGACTCCCTCTGTGGTTGCCTTTACCAAGGATGGGGAACGCCTGGTTGGTATGCCCGCAAAACGTCAAGCCGTCACAAATTCCGCAAACACCTTCTATGCCACAAAACGTTTGATCGGTAGGAGATTCGAGGATCCGGAAGTTAAAAAAGATATGTAGGTCTATTAAAAACATTCATAATTTAAAAAGCTGATTTGTGGTTCTTACAGGAATAACATTTCATACAAAATCGTGAAAGCTTCCAATGGTGACGCTTGGGTTCAGGCTACCGATGGAAAGATGTACTCGCCCAGTCAGATCGGCGCTTTCGTTTTGGTTAAAATGAAGGAAACAGCGGAGGCTTATCTTGGCACGAAGGTTAAAAATGCCGTTATTACCGTACCGGCTTATTTCAACGATTCGCAACGCCAGGCTACTAAAGATGCTGGCCAGATCGCTGGATTGAACGTGTTGAGAGTTATCAACGAGCCTACCGCCGCTGCTTTGGCTTACGGCATGGATAAAACTGAAGACAAAATGTAAGTCAGTGCATATATAAAATACTTATAGCGTTCGTCCAGTTAACACGGGTAATACAGGGTGTTTCATTGGTTTTTCTTGTACATGGAACTAACAGATTCTTGGAGTCAAAATAAGATAATTTACCTTCAAAATTGCTTCGTTTCACCACTTAATCGGCAAAATTTAAATTTTTTTTCATATACCTCTAAAACGCTTTGTCCGAATTACATAAAATTTTTTATATGAATGTTTTATAATTTGTAATACCCAATTTTTTTTAATAATACAAAGCATTCTTTTAGAATTATTTTTTTAACAAATTTGACTCGCTGTAGCGTCTGAACATCTCTTATTTATACTTCTGTGTATATAATCCTGCATATGTAAAATTTTCAAAGTAAAAATTTCCTCGCAGCATTGCCGTTTACGACTTGGGTGGTGGCACTTTCGATATCTCCATCTTGGAAATTCAGAAGGGCGTATTCGAGGTGAAATCGACCAACGGCGACACCTTCTTGGGAGGTGAAGACTTCGACAACGTCCTAGTGAATTTCCTTGTATCCGAATTTAAGAAAGAGCAGGGTATCGACATCACGAGAGACCCCATGGCGATGCAGCGTCTCAAAGAAGCCGCCGAGAAGGCAAAGTGCGAACTGAGCTCTTCGTTACAAACCGACATTAACCTGCCTTACTTGACGATGGACGCCTCCGGTCCAAAACACATGAATCTGAAGTTGTCGAGGTCCAAATTCGAGAGCTTGGTGGGAGACCACATCAAGAGAACGATCCAGCCCTGCCAGAAAGCATTAAAAGACGCCGAAGTGGGGAAATCTGACGTGGGAGAGGTGCTTTTGGTTGGAGGCATGACCAGGATGCCGAAAGTGCAGAGCACCGTACAGGACATCTTCGGGAAACAGCCGAGTCGTGCCGTAAACCCGGATGAAGCCGTAGCCGTCGGCGCTGCCGTTCAAGGAGGCGTCTTAGCGGGAGACGTCACCGACGTCCTCCTACTGGACGTCACCCCGTTGTCTCTCGGTATCGAAACTCTAGGGGGCGTCTTTACGAGACTCATCAACAGGAACACCACCATCCCCACGAAGAAGAGCCAAGTCTTTTCGACGGCCGCCGACGGACAGACCCAGGTGGAGATTAAAGTACATCAGGGCGAGCGCGAAATGGCGGGTGATAACAAACTGCTTGGACAATTCTCCCTGGTGGGCATCCCGCCGGCGCCAAGAGGAGTGCCTCAGATCGAGGTTACGTTCGACATCGACGCCAACGGCATCGTACACGTCTCCGCCAGGGACAAGGGCACTGGAAAGGAACAGCAGATAATCATCCAGTCGTCGGGAGGTCTGAGCAAAGACGAGATCGAGAATATGGTCAAGAACGCCGAGCAGTACGCGCAGCAAGATAAGGTCAAGAAGGATAGGGTGGAGGCTATCAATCAAGCCGAGGGAATCGTCCACGATACTGAGTCGAAGATGGAGGAGTACAAGGATCAGCTGCCCAAGGAGGAGTGTGACAAGTTGAAGGAGGAGATCGCCAAGGTTAGAGAGTTCTTGACCAAGAAGGACGAGGCCGATCCCGAGGAGATCCGCAAGGCCACCACAACGTTGCAGCAGTCTTCGCTTAAGTTGTTCGAAATGGCGTACAAAAAGGTAAGAAATTTTTTTTTAAATACGCTTTGTCAATTTATAGGGATCAAAAATGCAACTAAATGATATATTTTCCTTTTTTTATTTTTATTTTTTTGTAAACAATGTGGAAAAACCCAAAAATATTAATTTTGTGATGTCGCAACTTTAGACGTTTGAAACACCAATGTCAAAAAATCAGTTCAATGTTGTCTCGCATTCTTAAAAATTTTTAATTAATTGTGGCTGATCATCACTTTCGTTATTTGAGTTTTCTGGTTCCAAACCAGTTTCATGAAATAAGGGGTGTGGAGAAAAAGTAAAAAAATACCACAAGTTCAGGTCAAAATAAGAAAAAAGGTGCTAAAATAAAATGCTAAGAACATGATCGAAAATCATTTTAGACTTGGCATAAAAATGTTATATTTCTGGAAAATGGCATGAGGCAAATTGTTAATTTCTATAATGTTAAAAAGTTGTTCAAAACGATCATTTTTTAACAAAATTAAATTTGCAGTTTGAATTTTTGAAGAGAAAATGTAACAAGTAGGTTTGAATCAAGGCTTTCACTTGAACTTGAACTTTTTCACGTCAAATTTTTTCTGTACCCAAAATTTCATTTTGATGTTTGTCTGATATCGTTCAGAAAATATTTAGAGAACATTTTTCATTTTTAACACGTATGTTTTGAAAATGAGGACATTAGGGACTAGTGTTTATACTGGATGTCCCATGTTAATGTACCAGGCCACATAAATTTTTAATTCGACCTATAAAAAAAATATTTCAAAGTTATCAGGTTTCAAGGGGGTCAAATTATGGTGACCTTGAAGTCAATTATCAAGGCCATTTCAAGGTCGACCTTGATTTTTTTAAATGGAACCCGTATTTATTCCAGATTCACATTCTGCGGGAAAAAATACGTAACTTTTGTATGAAACTTTTTTCGTTCTCTCGCTATAGTAGGATCATATTCGATGCAAAATAATAAATCACAGCCTGTCAAGGCATCCAGTGTCATACTTTTTTAAAGGTTTTAGAAATTGAATAATTTCGTTATACATTATGAAGGGACGAAGGGATCAGTTCACGTCTGGCACCCTTGTTCCTACAAAAATTCCTTTATTCTCATAAACTATTTATTTTAAATGTAATTTATTATAAATCCAATTTGTTTTTTAAATTCCNGTATGTTTTGAAAATGAGGACATTAGGGACTAGTGTTTATACTGGATGTCCCATTTTAATGTACCAGGCCACATAAATTTTTAATTCGACCTATAAAAAAAATATTTCAAACATATTTAATATATATTTATCAGGTTTCGATGGGGTCAAATTATGGTGACCTTGAAGTCAATTATCAAGGCCATTTCAAGGTCGACCTTGATTTTTTTAAATGAAAACCTGTATTTTTTATTGCAGATTCACATTCTGCGGGAAAAAATACGTAACTTTTGTATGAAACTTTTTTCCTTCTCTCGCTATAGTAGGATCATATTCGATGCAAAGTAATAAATTATTGCCTGTCAAGGGATCCAGTGTCATACTTTTTTAAGGGTTTTAGAAATTGAATAATTTCGTTATACATTATGAAATGACGAAGGGATCAGTTCATGTCTGGCACCCTTGTTCCTACAAAAATTCCTTTATTCTCATAAACTATTTATTTTAAATGTAATTTATTATAAATCCAATTTGTTTTTTAAATTCCACATATGTACTACATTTTACCTCTGTACGCGCCACTGTTGTTTACTTGTTCTTTGGAGGTGCTCTCTGATTTACTATCAAGTTTGCCAGATTAGTATTTGGCGTATAACCGACCACTTTGTACACTCGATGCACCTGGGTGACTACAGCTACTGCTAGAACACAATGCATATGATGCGGTATTTCAGATTTTACATTCAATTTCATTTTAAATTTGAAATGGTTCATCTTATGCCTCCTAAAAATGATTTTTGCTCTACTTTGCATCGAATATGATCCTACTATAGAGTGCGCTATACTTTTACTGTTCCAATTTAATTCTCAGGCTAATATCTCGAGAAATAAGCAGGATGGTGAAAAATATTTCCAACAAAAGTTGACAAGGTTTCGGGGGGATCAAATTACCGAGACCTTAAAATTAACCTTAGTCAATTATAAGGTTATTTCAAGGTCAACCTTTATTTTTTAAATAGGAACCCATGTTTTTATTACAGGAAGCCTTTTCAAGAAAAATGTTTTATACAAAAGTTACGTATTTTTTCCCGCAGAATACTAATCTGCAATAAAAAATATGGGTTTCCATTTAAAAAATCGAGGTGGCGACCTCAATTGACTAAGGTTAATTTCAAGGTCACCATAATTTGACCCCCTCGAAACCTGATAACTTCTGTTCGAAATATTTTTTTATAAAACTCGAATTAAGCGGCGGGGTACATTAAAATGGGACGCCCTGTATGTGATACTAAATTTTGTACGAGAAAAATGTTTTATGCTGTAACACTCGGTATGAGACGGTTTTCCGGTTGCATTGCAGATGGCGGCAGACAGAGAAAGCGCCAGCGGTAGCGGCCAGGACCAGCAGCAGCAGCAGGGCGAGGAATCCAAAGAAAAGAAGGAAGGTCAGAATTAAGTTAGCGCGACCGACCAACGTCGACCGTACAAACATTTTTAGTGTAAAATATGTGATGAAATCATGTTCTGAAGGTGCCACTTTATTACGATGAAATACACCTTCGCCAACATAGGTTTTCCAATGAAAAATTGCAGATTGTGTTTATGTGCAATTTGGGTTTGGGAAATTACAAATTCAAATCGGAGACTGACTGCGGTGTGTGTGTTGAATGATGGATGTCGTTACGGAGTTTGTATTAGTTCCACTGTTTTTTTTTAATAGTTGTAACTGTTTTTATCTCAATGTGTTATGAATTTCTGCTAATTAGTACAATATATTTCATATAAAATGTGTTTTCCTTTTTTTTTCTTATCATCATCGTCAAAAATGTTGAATTACGTTAAATCATCCGTTAAACCCCTGTTGATGTGCCGCCCATGGAAATAATTTCTTAAGAATACTCACAACAGGCACTTCTAATAAAAATGTTCAAAAGATGCTAAATAAAATGCGTCTGTGAGTATACTTGTCTCGTTGCTCATGAATTATGTTTGTGGCATTGTTGACTTGCATCAAACTGTTTTGTGATAACCACAACCAAGGGATAAATCAAGGGATAAATAGTCAAACTTTGTCAATTGTAACATGACGTAAAGCAGTGCCTCCCTTAGCCAATAACAGACCCTGTGCCATGAATTGTATAGGATCAACGCAATTATGTTACACTATTCTTCAGGAGTAAAAGTTGCCATTGTTCCACTTTTGCATCACAATCTTATTTAACACATTCGTACTTGCTAGCCGAGTCTTTATATTAACCTGACAAGAAAATATATGGTAGCGGCAAAAATACTTGATAAGTGGCTCTATGGCGAGTCTCAATTCGAATATCGAATACTTTAAAAGCATAATATTTTGAAGGATATAATAAAAAATTAATGAAATGAAATTTCGGGGTGGCTTTTCTATTCGGCTGCTTAATTATTACCCGTTTCCAAGAAATCACTGATAATGCTGAAGGTACATACAGTGTGTCGCAAATTGTTGTTCAAAGAATGCTGGAGCAGATTCTACATCCAAAAATGCGAAAAAATTGTTATAAACGTAGGTCCGCGAATACTTCGTTTTTGAAACAAAAATAAAATGTTTCGTTATTGATATTTTCTAAATTTTTCATTGGAAATTGTTTTTTGGGTAATTTATTTCTCTATACAGGGTGTCCCACCGGGAACAGCGTCGATCGATATCTAGAAAGGTACTGCTCCGAAAAATTTGAAAATTTGGCAACATGGCAATATCCCTGGAGAGAACACAACTAAAATATCTAGAACTCTTCAGCACTACCGGTTATACCGGAAGTTGACACCAACTTCGTTATTTTAAATGGGACACCCTATATATTATTGCCTTTTCGGAATCTACGTGAAATTTGAGGGTCACTTTATTAAATATTCCTAGGAGTTACAGATTTTGAGATATTAATTTTTAAAGAAAAGATTCGACAGATGCAACAGTCTGCGGAGATGCTAGTAACTCTTTACATGAGCGTGATATCAAGCCGATTTTTGGTACCTGTAATGCTAAATTATGGTATACCAACAAATTAAAAGATTTAATACTAGGTGTTTCATTTTTGCGGTTACATTTTGATAACTTCAAACAGCTATAACTTTGTTAACTTAAATGGTACCTTGTATTTTTTTACTTAGTCACATGCAGATTGAAATTTCCTTTCAAGCCATATACTCATTGTTAGGGTTGCCGTTGCTACTTTTAGAGATATTTGCAATTTTCTATTTTTTGGGCACTTTTTCGCGTATCGGACCTGTTGTCCAGTTGGCCTTGACCACACCAAAAAACAATTGAAATAATATGACATTTGTCAAGTTAGTTGTCAAATTATTATTGTGTGAATAGTTTTTGCTGAAAATTTAAATAAAAATGACTGGGAAATTATACTAATGAGGATTATTTTAATTTGTTTGTTATTTATGGACAAAGTAATTCCAAGAACGTGTAGAGAATCTGCTGCTTTGTTCCATAAATAACAAACAAATTAAAATAATCCTCATAAGTATGATTTAAACGATCCCCAGGTATTTTTATTTAAATATTCAGCAAAAACCATTACAGACAACGATAATTTGACAAATGTCAAGTTATTTTAATTGTTTTGGAGTGTTTCTGGCCAATTTGACAACAGGTCCGATACAAGCAAAAAATGTCCAATAGTCCATAGAAAATTGCAAATATATCAAAAAATAGTAACGGCAACCCTAACAATGTTTATATGACTTGAAAGGAAATTTCAATCTGCATGCGACTCAGTAAAAAAATACAGAGTGTTCCATTTAAGTTAACAAAGTTATAGCTGTTTGAAGTTATCAAAGTGTAACCGCAAAAATGAAACACCTAGTATTAAATCTTTTAATTTGTTGGTATACCATAATTTAGCATTACAGGTACCAAAAATCGGCTTGATATCACGCTCCTGTAAAGAGTTACTAGCATCTCCGCGGACCGTTGCATCTGTCAAATCTTTTCTTTAAAAATTAATATCTCAAAATCTATAACTCCTAGGTATAGGGAATATTTAATAAAGTGGCCCTCAAATTTCACGTAGAATTCGAAAAAGCAATATAGGCAATATATTTTTTTCATATTTTTGGATGTAGAATCTGCTCTAAAATTCTCTGACCAACATTTTGCAACACCCTGTATAAGCTTACGAGAAACTATTAAATATAAACCTAAAAGTACTTTTGACTTACCTTTTTCTCAACTTTTATCAATAATTAACACCTGCAATTTTTGGACTATTAAAATATCCCACTTCTGATATTGGTAAGGTTCAAACTGAATTAAAATGTTAATTGTTCAAAATTTACATTTAAGTTGATAATTCTAAATGAACAATGCACCATCTTACAGAGAAAACAATAAGTTAATAAACAACGAAGCTCATATCCAAGAAACTTGTTAAATCACAGCGTGGTAATGAGTGTAAGCAGGGTTGGTAGCGACTTGGAAAGTCGTGAAGTCAGAAACTTCATTATTTTTCATAAAAAACAGGGAATAGTGACCGCCTAGCCGGGTGTCTTGGCCGATGGATTTCAATCGGCCGAGGTAAGCATCACGGACACAGGCTGGAACTTGGATGGATGACCTAAGGCAGGCTCGGGGACGTGGCTGTGGCAGCCTATCAGAGACCTGGGTCGCTCGACACCTGCCGCCTGTGTGTGGTCCCCGGGTATAAAAAAGATTATGGAGTCCAATTTAAAAAGTTTAATGCGTAAACACCAATTAGTATGTAAAAATGAACTACAAGTGACCTGGATTTTTTTTTAAACCGCAAAACCTGGAAAAGTCGTGGAATTCTATATTACTCCTGATGAGCTATGAACCCTGGTAAGGAAATTAAACAAGACAGTGCCGTTTTGAGTTTATATTACACGCAAAAATATAAATAAATCCAATTGTAAATGCAAACAAATATATTAAATACTACAGTTACAATATGTACATCATTTTTAATTTATATAAAGATAATTAGTACCTTTTCACTGAATTTTTAAAAAATCATATAGATGAAAAGTACAGTCACTCGCTTAATAGTAAAAAAGAACATCCATACACAGTTTTTAGGATAGGTTTATCACAAAAGCTTTCATAAGTACTCCAGTAAATCTAAATGTACCAGTATAAACTACATTTGGCAGAAACTGTTTAAATTATACAACAAATCGCCCAAAAAACGAAAATGGAAACATGATGGAGTGAATCGGAAAATGTCTTTGCACGATTCGTTGGCAAAAAATTTCTCTACTAAAATACTGTCGGTACTACAGAACTGCGAAAAGCAATGTCTACTCGGATCACTTATTAACACGATTAGATTTTTTTTTAACCTTCAAGGGAAACAAGGCTCATACATATATATATAAAAAAAGCATCGACCTAAACCAGTTAGGTCAACAGCGAATATATAACTCTTTCGTGGGTGAAAAAACAAAACATCGATATTCCTATTAAAAAGTTTTATAAACAATAATTTAACAAATAGGTACTGTATGGTGAATTTCTCCTTACACTAAATTATAAAAGATCTAATGCAGCAACGGCAAGAAAACGAAACTGCGGTGCGCTTGCCCACATTGCACTTAAGTCGTGATAGGAACCTGTAAACGTCCGCGGTATAATATTTTTTATAAAGTTATCCTAAAAAAAGTTGAAATTTTCTAACTGTACACGGGATTCCGTCAACCTTTTCGGGCAAGCCCACCGCAACTATTTTCCCCTCACTTATAATGATTATACCTCTAAAAACAAACGACAACAGAGTGTCTCGCATCCACAACACTGAAGATAACTTCGGACTAACCTAGCTTTCGGGATAAACGGAAATTTTGCCCTTTCTTTCCTTACAATTACCAATACGTCGTAGAATTGTTATTTCATTAAGTTTTCGGGTAGCGCGTCGAAGTAGCTGAGAAATCGGTAACCATTTTTTCACACTGTGAATTTCAAACACTCTGTATACATCTTTACCTCTCTCTTATTTGCTTTAATGACGCAAACGGTTTCCCATCTCAACGCTTCATAGAACTAAAGATATATACGTTTAAATTACTAATTTTTTTTTTGTCATGGAAATAAAACGGGAGGGGGAAGGGGGAGGGGGGATTCTCTCGTGTTCATCACAAAAATAACTCATTTCGTCAAGCTTCAGAAATACCAACCGGATCGACGTGACGTCCTCGTTGATCGGTACTCCTAAAGGCGTCTAAATAAAGTCCTATAATCGTTCAGGGACATCCATGGGATGCAGATCTGAATTTATGCATATATAATTATATATATTTTTTTATTTGTCTGTACAACCATAGTCAATATTTAACGGTTTCACTCAAATGTTGAAAATGCTGAAAAAATACGGTCCCGTTAAAGGATATTTTTGAAATGTGAGAGGCAAGTTACTAAACCCCATTTTAACATACACTTTGCATCGAAATTAACGCTTCACTAAAAATTCCAACATTTATTCTTCAATATCCGTTCTATTCAAAAACAGATATTAATTTTTCCTTGACCAATGTCGTTTCGTACTAAATTAGATTGTCAAACCATATTGCCCGTTTTATTCCAGCAAATTCGTTACTGGATTATTATTATTATTAAACTGTCCAACCTTCCACATCTTTTTTTAACAATCTTTAAATACGAGATCAAGACGAGTTTATATATGAGACCAAACTTTCCATTTAAATATGAGATCAGTTATAAAATATTTTTAAAATTATAAAAATAGGTAGATAGAACCAAGTAAAATGTTTTCAGTCGACAAGGGAGGCAGATTAGTGGTTTCTAAGTCCCATAATTAATTTTATTTATTATTGTGAGTGCTATCTTTCAATTTTTAGAATAAACCGTTATGTTTGCATTTAACTGTGTATCTCAATTAATAGCAGAGATAATAATCAATTAAAAGACAAATTGGTCAGAAAACTTTGGACTATGGTCTGATTCAAGTAGACATTTGCTGTATTTATAACAATCTTTAAATATGAGATCAAGGTGAGTTTAAATATAAGGTCAAACTTTCCATTTAAATATGAGATCAGTTAGAAAATATTTTTAAAATTATAAAAATAGGTAGGTAGAACCACGTAAAACGTTTTCAGTCGTGAAGGGAGGCAGACTGGTGGTTTCTAGGTCCCATAACTAATTTTATTTATTATAACGAGCGCTATCTTCCTTCAATTTTTAGAATAAACAGTTACATTTTCATTTAACTGTGTATCTCAATTAATAGCAGAGATAATCGATTAAAAAACAAATTGGTAAGAAAACTTTGGACTATGGTCTGATTCAAGACATTTCCTACTTTTATAACAATTTTAAGTATGAGATCAAGGTGAGTTTAAATATGAGGTCAAACTTTCCATTTAAATATGAGATCGGTTATAAAATATTTTTAAAATTATAAAAACATTTAGATAAAACTAAACTAAAATGTTTTCAGTCGTCAAGTGAGGCAAATTGGTGGTTTCTAAGTACCATAACTAGTTTTATTTATTATTCTGAGTGCTATCTACCTTCAATTTTTAGAATAAACCTCTACGTTTTTATTTAACTGTATCTCAATTAATAGTAGAGATAATCAATTAAAACACAAATTGGTAAAAAAAACTGGACTGATTCAAGTAAACATTTGCTATTTTTATAACACTCTTTAAATATGAGATCAAGGCGAGTTTAAATATGAGGTCAAACTTTCCATTTAAATATGAGATCAGTTATAAAATATTTTTAAAATTATAAAAATAGGTAGATAAAACCAAAGTAAAATGTTTTCAGTCGTCGAGGAAGGCACATTGGTGGTTTCCAAGTCCCATAACTAGTTTTATTCATTATGAGTGCTAGCTTTCTTCAATTTTTAGAATACACCGCTACGTTTTCATTTAACTGTGTATCTCATTAACAGCAGAGATGATCAATTATAAAACAAATTGGTCCGAAAACTTTGGACTATGGTCTGATTCAAGTAGACATTTACTATTTTTATAACAATAACAATCTTTAAATACGAGATCAAAGCGAGTTTAAATATGAGGTCAAACTTTTCATTTAAATATGAGATCATTTATAAATTTTTACTAATGGTATCGTGAAAACATTTTTAATGGTGCATTAATTTGATGCGAAATGTATTCATATAAAACGAGTAACTGTATTTCCAAGAAAATAAAATTTCAGCAAAAACTCCCAAATTATTTTTCTTCCGATTTGTACTTTCTTTGACTGTCAAGATCAGCTGGGCTGATTGCAATTACTACAGAAAGTTGAAGATTGACGTCGACTGTACTTACGTGATGGAGATCGGGTTGCGCCGTTGCCAGACGAACTGTTCTTCGTCTCTGGAATAGAGCTGAGGAAGTCCCAGATGAGTATCGTGTCATCGTGGGAGCTGCTCACTATCTGGAACTCGTCGAACTGTAATCGAAATACGCGTCCCGTATGTTCCTGCAACAGTTTAAGAGACATTTCTATAATTCTTTAGTAGTTCACTTTGGTAAATCTTACGGGCAGAACGGGAGGAGTCCTCGAATTTGTAAAACGAGAAAGTTAAAAGTGCGATACTTCAAGAAACTTACCACTAAAGTCCTTAGGCACAGAGAACTGGTCGGAGCCCTAGGATCTAGGGCGGCCACTAAATCCCAAACCTTAATCTTGCCATCGTAAGCTCCGCTCACGATGCGCTTTGCGTCAAATCTTATACACCTAACTAGCTCCTCGTGCCCCTCTAGAACCCTAAGGCAGGCTCCGCATTCTATGTCCCATAATCTACAAATTAAATGCGAGATCATAGTTAGTTTAAATACGAGATCAGGCACGCGATTTTTTTAAAATAAGCACAAATATTTTAGTAGTGGCACTTACCGTATGGTATTGTCAGAACTGCCGCTGACGACCAGTCTGTCCCTGTACTGCAAACAAGCTATGCCCCGTTTATGTCCGTTCAAGGTACGCACAAACTCACACGTCGAAGTGTTCCACACTTTAATAGTCCTATCGCCCGACGCGGACACTATATACTTCTCATCAAAGTCCACCACATTCACAGCCGCCCGGTGCCCCACCAGCACTCGACGCAGGGTAATCTCGGTCTGCGACGTCATGTCCCACACGGCTATGGATCGATCCTAAAAAAAAAAAACCAGAACCACTGTTATCAAAATACAGCAATTAATTCAACCTCAAACTTGCCTTCGAACAAGTCACCATCATTCCATTATTAAATCTAAGATGCAAGACGGCCTCGCAGTGGTGGATCAGCGTGTTGGCCATCTCCCCGGTGTTCACATTCCATACGCGGACGGTGGAGTCGCTGGAACCGCTTATTATAACCTTGTCGTCATATTGCAAGCACAACACGGAGCCCGTGTGGCCGATGAGGACCTTGGTGCACTGTAACGTACTCCTGTCCCATATCTTGATCGTGTTGTCTCTCAGACCAGAAACGATCTTCTGGTCGTCATACTGCAAACAGTAGACGCCTTTGCTGTTCTCCGAGCGGCAGTTGATACGTTGGAGAACGTGCTCGCCGTTGCGCCAGTTGGATTCGATGCTGTCAATATCTCGGATAATCTTCGGATACAGGGACCGGTAGAAGCCATGTGGGCGATGGTTTTCACCTGGTCGCGGTTTGAACAGGTACTGAATCCTATGAAAAACACATTTTTCACAGAAAAAAATTAAATATGAGTCTAAATGCTAATTTAAACATGAGATCAAACCAAGTAATACATAAAAATTTGAACATTATGAATATAATGGACACTTACCACAGTCGTCTTTCCGCCAATCCCCGCCACAACGAGTCCGTTCTCACCTTCCTTTCTATCAACTTTTTCCATAGCATACCTTCTGAGATCACTCGAAACCATTCTTTACAAACTAACTCTGCATTTCTCAGGCTGTCGGCATCCAAATACGACAATATATTCTCGGCTACATGGTCAAGACCCTTCTCTGAAAATAAAACACTTGTAATAATCGGTCGAAAAAATACTGGTGGGTACTTAATTGTTTGAATCGTACTAACTTGGTAATAAAGAAATAAAGTCTCTTTGTAGCATCGGTTTGAGGAAGGAGTTGATGTGGCCGTGCTGGTAGTGGCACATTCTGGCTAGAAGATTCTCCACGAATTCCACTTGGTCCGTTTCGCTCCATCTTTCGAAATATTTCAGACATGCTTCTCTCTCCGTGTTGAAGGTGGCCGAAGGCTCTTTCTTCCTTGCCGTGTCGTATGGTGGCAAAATCGTCATTGGGTACTGAAAACAAAATTAACCTGTTTTATGACGTACTTTAAATACGAGACCAAAGTGAGTGATATGAGGAATATATAAATACTAAATATACTTATAGAATGTACAAATACATGCAAAAAATGTGTTTTAAACATGAGACATTTCTTAAACTTTTGATTTAAATATGAGATCAGAAATAAAATTTTATTAAAATTACAAAATCAAGTGGAAAACTAGAATAAAAGTAAAATAGGGATAACATTTTTAAATATTTAGATATGAGATCAGTAAGAAGTGAAATTATTTTAAATATGAGATCAAAATAGCTTATACAGCAATTATACAATGTACTGATACTGATAATAAGTTGTATAGTTGACTAGATAGATTATCAATTATTCCCTTTTAATCAGTAGTCTACATATGTCCAAATGATATTTAAAATAATATGTTATACAAAATAATAATTCAGGGTCCGCCACCATTCATAATTTAAATAGGTAAGGTTAGACTACTGTTCCTTCACGTTTTTGTGAGTCACTCAAAGCAGGACGTACCAGACGATAACCAACAGCTTTTGCTGCAAAGTTGATAATCAACTGAAATGTAAGTCGTACGCAACAAATGCCTTAAAAATAGTTAGCTTAAGATATAGACATAGGAATGCAAGTAAACTTTAACTTGAATGCGCACCCAAATCAAGGTAAACACATATTAGATTAATGCACGTAAATAGTTATAATGGTAAGTGACATCCAGAACCATTTGAAACCGATACCTTTCCAGATAAGACACCACCAATTTTTTTTACATATCAATTAGGATATTCATTCTTTTACAACTACCTTTTAGGTCTACAAACATCTAATTAACTTGGTCAATGTTAGACACAGCGCCTGCTCGACTTACCAATTAGTACTACCAGGGACTTACCCGTATATTGTTATTACGATAACGAACACAAATTCTATAACAATCACAACAGCGCGCAAGGATTATTTTCGAATTTATTACTCATAAAACGACAAAGAACCGATCCGTCGGCGTCAAGAGGATGACTTGCAAACGTTACTGTAAGTTTCAGTCCCAATAGAAACGCGGTAAGCGATATAGAAATTACACGGCGACTAGATTTGTTTCAGCAAAAGAGAAAGAGGATTTCGATCGTGAATCACACGGCACTTTGGATCGCGCCGCACGGAATATATTACCCGAGTCGGATTGCGGCAATATGTATGGGAAAACAGAGGCGCATCGGAACATATGAAGGTTCGCCTCGGCACAAGGCGAGAATCTTTTCTGAGGGACCTGGTAAAGGATGGTAAAAATACGAATATGACAGTTGCGGTCGTAGCGGTACGCCGCGACGATCAGATGTATAAATGGGACGAATAAGTTGTCGAAATATGCCTGTGAACGTAGTGCATAACGGTACGATTTCATAGAAGTACTGATTGAACAGGGTGTCCCAGAATTGGACGCCAGAAACACGTGTTTGGATATTTCTGTCAGTGCTTTCAATTCCTGATTGTATTTCTAAGAAAAAATACTTCTTTTACAGAGTATAATGCCGAGGTAAACATGTGAACAAATAATTTAACATCGCTTTTGAAGTTCATGAAAAAATGTTGTTTTTTTATATTGATATTATTCATTAATACAGTTCAGGAGTTTCTCATGAATTACATAATTCAGCAATTTATTCTTACTGGAATTAATTTTACACTTGAAACAAAAATAGCTGCTACCAGGGTGTGAATACAATACGGTATGCCTATACGCGTGTGATGACGTCACTTAAGAGAAAGACACTGTCGTCGTTTTTCTAATAATCCAAAGCCGTTGTGGCCTAAACATTTTCACACCTTTTAAACACGAGCTACTATTTGATTAGACTACGAATGTTTGCAGTCAAGTAGGGGCTGCTGCACTTTTTAACCACATGTTCTAAAAATACAATAATATTAGTTACTCCGAAATAAAGTAAAAAAAAAATCCAATACAATTAAGGTATTTTTTTCGCGCGAAAATAATCGTTTTACCTCATTAATTGAGACCATGTCGGCTGTCTTGCAGTTTGGGACGCCCCGTACAACTTCAATTGGAAATTTCGATCATACGCCGTGTGACACACAAATTTTATCGCAAGTGCGACGACGTGATCAGCCACTGAAGGTTCCCGAACGCTTACGCGTACTTTACTAGTAATTTGATAGCACGTTATTAGTCGATATTCTGGTAATCGATTCGTTACCTTATCAGCGTACACCGTGGTAATTACGGTTTTTTTCCTGGCATGTTACTCCAGATAAGACTGAAATTAATTCTTGACGTACCCGTCACGATTAATTTTAGCGCCTGCAAATACTAGCTCAGAATATTTGTACTTACGATGTACAATCGTTTCATTTTATTTTTTTTTCTATTTTTTTCCGTACACTCCCTTTGTATATTGCTGTTTTGAGTCCACCTTATGCTCGTATACCTTGGGCTTAGATTCTGCAACCGACAATGCCGGAGAGCGTTTGTTGGTCAGGTTGGTCAAATCACAGTCCGTAAAAGATACGGTCGCCGCATCGTCATAGTTATGTCTGGACTCAGTTATTGAAAATAGTAAAGTATATATTTAAAAAGAAGAACGAAAACAAAATGAACATCGTTCTGAAGCCCGAAAACAAACGGAGAAGTCAAATATCTGATTTGAAGTTGAGTTTATTTTGAAAATCGAGCTCGACAACGCGTCGCCAATATTTATTTTCTTTCGACAGTTTCTGAAATCATATCGAATTTCGCTCTCTGTGCAGGTACTCGTCTGACCGCACCGCATGGCCTATACCCTCTTGCACTTACGAAATTTGATTGTATGGTAAGTTGTTGCAAAGTGAAACTACGTAGCGACGGTCGGCGGTTTCGCAATTTTTTTGTCCTTAACACTCGGTGAGCAGTCTTTTTATAAGCAATTAAAAACGGTTTCAGTCGGTGGTTTTCTTCGCGTTGCGACACGAGCGGATTCGTCATTGTTTACAGTGCGGTTTGACCATTATTTATAATAATGGAAAAATCTCGGGCGACGTAACTGTGCTCTGTCCCATTTACGGTCCTGTTGTTCAATTCCTGCTGCTCTCGCTAACGATTTGTAAGGAATATAAAAGTCCGTAGTGATTTACTTTTACCAAAGTCCAGATTTAAATGGAAAAAAAGGTACAGAACTTGCCAATAAGCAGCTTCGTTAAATAAACTCATAGTTATTTATACCATGGCACATATTACAAAAACGCGCCTGTAGAATATTTCAACCGTTTAGGATTTTGTCAATTTTTACATCACTTACCCCCAGAATCACAATAACAACTCTGAAAAATACTAAAAGCTCTTCATCATTTTTTATTCGACGCAGAAAGGCCCAACCTATACAACGACATCAAAATCAGTCCGATCGAACCATCCCTGCGCCCAGCGGTCGCCAATGAACATTGGTTACACAAAAGATTATACCACTACAGATTCCTTAAATAATTTTTAATGTTATTAATAATATTATTATTAAATACACGACTACACATTTTTATGACTAGTTTAGATGAATACAATCGTAGAAATAATGAATCAAAATTAAATGATAGCATCTCACCTTTGCTGTAATTATAATGCAACACACAGACCGTCTACAGCCATTTCTCAACCAACGAAGGGAACGATCACGAAAATACAGAATATTATTAACCGAAACCAAAAAAAAAATAACTTTCCGGAACTCTCCGTATCGAAACCACGGAAACGCTGCGCAATCCCGGGGGCTACACCGCCATCCACCTCTTCAGCGCGGTAACTGCGAGGTACCACATCCCGCCGATAATAATTATATAAAACAACCATGGGTTTTCGCTACCATAATTAGACGTACCGGCAAATATACGGCTTGGCGTACACACGCGGAAAACGGTCGTAAAGCAGAGCCGGCACATCCGCGTACGTACGTAGGCACAGATCTGGCCGCCAAGGATAGGCACCTGCGAAGGTCCGAAACTGCATCAAGCGCTATACGGTGGACCAAAAAAAAACGCCGCCAACGGTCCTAGTGTAAATATATCAGAGAAGTATAGATCTTAATTAATTGTCCAAAAAATTACAGAAGCCATGTTGTGACGTCACATCACCCGTTTCTTTGATTATTTTTTACACACTAGGAAAAATTACAAGAAGCAGGCAAAAAAAACTAAAACTATTCCACAAATAAGTAACTTGAGACAACAACTAATAGCTCATTGAGCCACAGTAGTATGCGGAACACAGTTTTAGACGTTTATCTGCAATCGTGCTTTGTATCAAAAAATGTCACTGGCGCTACTCACATACTGTGCATTACACTACTTTGCAATTAACACCATTTTCAATAAAAATTCTAGCTATTTCATAACTACTTAGACATAAACATCGTTAAAAATGACTGAAATAGTCTATTAAAATCGTGCAATAAAAACTTTTGTTGCACGGTCTTTTATAAAAGCCAATTTTTTAAACTGATATTATGTAAAAACTATCACCGCTGCAATAGAACTTCAAAGATGTAACGTTTATCCTTGTATTACATACCTACCTATACATAAGCTTACGTAAAACCAGGTACTTAACATTTGGGTACACCAACATCGATATAGGATATTCGCGTACGCTTCTTAACCACCTTCAACTAACTAAACAATATCAGGTCTCAGTTTATATTTATTTTCTTATTTTAGATTGAAGAATAAGCTTCCGAAAGATGTCGATGTGTTTTTGAATACAATAGAAAACAGTGGGATGTTTAAAATCGGTTTATTTTTATCACCGGGTATGCGCGTACGTATTGTTTATAGAAAATAATTAATTATCGACGGCATAAAGCGAAATCGGACCTTGAAATGTACCAACGACCCAACACGTCGAAACCGTACGAATAGAAACGGCGAGCTGGTGCTCGAAATAGGTAAATTCGGTCTGATTATGCATGTACAGGGTGGGTAGTTTCTTTGAAACTTCCATCAGGTCACAATTTATAATTTATAACGTTCATCACAGGCTTACCCACTAACTGTGGGTTTATTATCACATTATTTATGTAATTACTGTTCTTCTATCAATATAAGTGCACTATATGGTAAAACATTATGTAAAAGAATATCTAAACTTTAAAATAGCAGATCACAAGTTTCGCACACGACCAGACTGTGCAAATGACACTTAGACCATTGAACAACGACTTGGATTACCACAGATATCACGGAACAGAAGCTGTGGATAACGACGCGCACTGTATTACCCATAATTTGCAACCAGCGCCCTCGCTAGCGGCACGACGAACTAACCTTCTTGGTGCCAGTTTTATAAGCCTTATGGATAGCGTTGCTCTAAGTTTCCTCAGAAAGTGACTCTTATAGGCGGTAATTTGGCAAAATATACGGTCAAAAACAAGAGAGACTAACTAACCGCGGATTGACCGCCGTGTACAAGTGGTGATATATGGGCAAAGCTCATAAAAAAACGCATTTCCTGCCAGAGAATGCGTTCAACATCCTTATTGGTAGACGCGATTTGTCGATCGGCACGATTAGGTGTGCTGCACTCCATAAGCAGCAAGGTAGCAGGACATATTAATGTTTTTGCGGTTTAAGGGCAATATTAAAACAAATGGGTGCCACTTTAAGAACGTGGAACTGTAGGCTAACGAAAGGAACTACACAATGCAATGTTATTGAGCTTATAATCAAGATCAAAAATTATTTTCTAGGATTTCTTATAGCAGTTTTACACAGTCAAAGAAATTGATACAATTTTTGATCTTTAATTAACTGTTGTGTGTAATATACTTACATATATTCCTTAAGAATACATTTTTAGGCTGTCGGCTTACTAATATCATTAATAAAGAGTATAAACAATATGAGTTCGAGCATAGAGCCCTGAGGTATTTCTGTTTGAACAAATTTGTTAGACTAAAACCTCTCCGAAGTTGTACGCATAGCTGATGATTTTATTCGAAAAATAATAATCGAATAAGTTGATTAACGAATTTGAAAACTGATATGAAAAAACAAAAAACAATTAACCGCGTTGACGAGATAACGGTGAAAGAGAACGGATAAATCAAAAAAAGATCTCGTAACATTTTCCTTCTGTCACGCTCGTGTGGATCTTCATTCTAAGGGAAAGGTAGGCAGACGGACGCCAGTTTTATATCTCCGCATCTACATACTATAAAAAAATAACAGCCTGTCAGTCCAGTACGTTTACGGCTTTTATACTTCAGGCCGAGCGAAATGTGTAAAAAGCACCCTCTCACTTCAATCCCAGGTCGGAGATTTGTGCGGGAGAGGGGCGGCGTATTATCAAGTTTGAGATTAAGAGGAAATTTAGAGGAAGTAAAAAAATCTGAGAAATTATCCCGAATTGAATGAATTACCTAAGAAAACAATGGCTGACCTTTCAACCGCTGCGGACACAATTATTGTTACAAGTAAATCGGAGAAAATGATATGCGACAAAAAGTGCGATTTACTCTTTAACTACACAATGGACAACCTTTACCGCAGACCAATGAACAATGGACCGATTTTCGCGGAAAAAAGTCTGCCAAAGCCACCGTGCCTAGTTCGATTTTGTATCGAGGACATTTTTTTAAATTTCATTCGCCGAAATCAGATGATCTATCCGAGGACAAATCGATGAATGCATTGCTTAAAAAAAATCGATATAATACCTTGCATGACGGTTTAGAATGACAAAGTAGTACATATTTAAAAAGCGGTATATATTAAATCTTTATTATTTCATTTAGACGCTAGACAGCGTAAAATTGACCAAAAAATTTATCTTCTTTCGAATAACATTGCAGGACTGGTACTGGTAACGAAAAATCTTCTTCAGCTTTTAGTTCTGGGTGTTCAATGAGGCTGCTGCTGCAATTGTTTAAGTTTACTGCGCACGTTGTATTATTGGAAAGTTCCGTTAGCTCTGCTGAAGATGGTAACAATTTATTTGCCATTATGTCTCCGCTACCGTACTGGAACGCCACCCTCATGTCGTTTAATGGTGGTAATATCGGCCCCTGCGTCAGCTAAGAGAATGGTGGAAGAAGGACTAAAGTAGTGCCCTCTATAAGTTTCCGGATGAGGCAAATTGAAATAAGTTGCTATTTCTTTTGGCACATTACTTATTTTGTTGACGACAACCACTTGGTTAATACATTTTTCAATGATATACTTCACAAAAAATCTTCGACTTGTAGTATCTGCTAGACGTATTTGCGGTATATCTTCATTTGGTCTGGACTTGAAATCACATAACAACTCGGATTATGAATTTTGGAATCGGGAATTCTTATAATAATAATTGAATATTTTCTTCTATATCATCGATCGTTATCTTTAGTAGTTTATCTCTTCTCAAAACTCCACGAATACCAATTATTAAAATGACCTGAAAATTTGTCCAAAATTAGTTAAATCCATCGATTTATATTGATTTGAATTGCCTTCAGCAGTCTTCGAAAAAATATTGTTTGAAACACTGTCACTTTTGCATTCACTATTTTTTTTATTCGCTGGCGCTCGCAAAAAGCGATACTGCATGTTTTTTCACAGCATAGGTACGTTTTACTAAAACATCCCGGTACTCCCATAGGCCGGCACGCTGCTGGCCCCGGCGGGCCGATTTTTTTGTGGGCGCGCGCGAGATTTTATGATGCACAGCCTTTCTCGCGTCCCATACCACCACAACCGACGGGAACCTCAAAGGACACCACTCGATAATCGCCCGTAACTATACGCGGGACCAGTTCTCCCATTCGAGATTCGAGATAACCATCTTAATACTGTAACCGGATAATAATATAATTTTTAGGAGATATGAATATTCCCCGAGAGAGATTTATTACTGTCCGGCAAAACGACCAGACAATCGGATTCGACTGACCCTGATTTGGGGTGATTAATTTAGAACAAGCGTTCGCTGGGTCTATATTATCTGTAGGCGAAGCGTTAGTTGAAATCTTTCGTTGCACAAGGTGAACGTGCAATATAGAAATGTTCTACGACTGCTTTCTTTGCGCGAGGTAAAAAAATTATGAGTCTTTGTACAAGGCGTAGCAACAATACTTTGAGATATAATGTTCTCTTAGTGATTTGTATCACTTAAGATAACTGACATCCCCATGAAATGGATTCGGAAAAACAGACACCATTACTTTTTCAGGAATTAATTAAGAACCATAAAATAAAAAGTAAACGATTAGTGATTTAATTTGAATTTTGACAGTAACGTGGACGAACACCTTGTATATTTTTTTAAGAAAAATTACTAAGATAAAGCAATCTACAACAGATGCTGCGTTTATTCAAATAAACCAGATGTCCGGTGAAAACGACTTTACAATTACAGGTATCTTATGTTTTTATGACCGTATATTTTATGAAAGTGTTTATTTAACTTGACGATTCGAAGCTAACCATCAATATTTACACGGTCGCGAAAGAGAAAGGAAACCACCAGACTTAACAACAATAGATAGGGGACCAAAAATGACTTATCGCTCCGATTGTTGGCAGAGATAGCCGCAATTGTCATTGTTTATTTCCTACCTACGATACGCGTCATCTCATGAATTGACTCACGTCGCGACTTCTAATTCATTTTATAATTCTATTTCGGACTATTATTAGACGCAGAAGCGAGGTACTGTTGGTTCAGATGGTTGCTTTCCCACGTACCTCAAAAACTGAGTCTTCGACACTAGCGTGTTTTCTATGTGCACTAGTGCATCTTCTAACCCCACTTCCATTCGTCTTTCCCGAAAATTGACAACGCAAGTTTGAAGTTTGACCCGTTCTGCATAATAAGATGAATGATGTGAAGATGTTTAGGCTGCGACAATCCTGGATTATTAGAAAAAAAACACAAAAACTTGCATTTCCATGTTAATATATGCTAAGATTCCGTAGGTCTGGTCTCAAGTGACGTCACCACATGCGCGTAGGCACACCATACTATTTCATATCACTGCGTACATAAATATAAATTGTATAACTGTTTTACTTTGTCACTAGGGATTTGCGATTTAATTTTGCGTTTATATCCAAAGTACGTAGCGCCCAAGCGCATATTGATGACGTCACTAATGAACGAGACTGACGAACTCATATATTCGTATGGAAATGCATCAGCTTAATGTCATTTCTCCATTATTACCACAGTAGCTGTTACAGCTTAAGCATTCATTCATTATATTGTGCAAAACATATTCTTCAAACTTACACAATATCTAAGGTCATGTTTATGTTTAGACACATTTACGAACGATTCATACGGCATGCAAACGTAGAATTTACACGTTTTACGTCCCACGGATCGCGATCAATTTAAATTGTTTGGTTATGTATAACGAATAGTTACTATTTGTGTCAAAACGAAAGTCCGCTTCTCGTTGCTGACGTCATGCGACGATAAGATGGAACTGAGCGGACAGCAAGCACACCGCGTCTAAAACAAATGGCCAAAAATCGATCTGGAGAAAAAATTCTTCACGACAACGTGTACTGTGCAGCTGTCTACCATTTGGCCGCTACTAAAAAGTGATTTCAATATTTTTACCGTGTTAACGGGCATCGCTTTCGGAGAAACGTCCGTCGTGGATAAAAATACGTCGAAAACTTTCATCTGTTCGTATACTCACCCGCCTACCTCGACTGCGAACTAACGGTACACCACTACTGATTCGTCATACGTGTACGAAAAAAACAACGACCGCGGTCCTGTTGCTTTTATTACAGTTAGCAGCGGCTCGGCTCGTAGAACAATTAATTACAATAATGATCCGATCCAAGATTAATCGTTCCCTATGCAGGTCACCGTCTTATCTGCATCTTTGTGTTGTCAATAGCGGGGTCCCTTATCGTACGCGGTTATTTTCGCCATTCGTTTACGGCGAAAACCATTATCGTTATTATTTGTATCGCGTTAATCGGTGGTACTTTTATCGGGGCCGGGGTTTGTTCAACTTTTGCGGTTTCGCCATTTTTAGCGTCGACTTCAACTATGAAAACTAATAACTATCTATACAGGGTGTTACATACCGCGGGATGGGACACTTTAAATACAGTGTGACTCATTTGTTTTTAAGAATAAGACACCTGCAAAATCTTTATTTATTGTGCGATTTTAACCGGTTTTTTTTTAAAGATGTAGAGCTTGACGAAGGGTGCTTTGTGAAGGAAAATGAGCGTAATCCCACCAAATCCAAGGCGCACTACGTCCGTTTTTAGCAGTAAAATTCTATTATTTCGAATTAGGGACTTTTTGACAAAAAATATATGTACGCCACTGGATTCACGAGCTCCCAAAACGGACAAATTTCATAAAAATATTTTAAATAATGAGTTTGTGGCCAAATCAAAAATAAATAAAACGTGAACAACTTCGCGCAATGGTATTATTGTTACCGACATTTCTTCACATTAAAAGTTGCTTTCATCATTTGAAAATACGTCACTCGGCGAAATAGACAAAAAGAGGCCTTGAAGTCGCGCCCACAAATCGAATTTTTGATGAATTTTTCGGGGTTGTACCAATGCTATCTCATAACGAACCTCAACACAATACGCACTGCCTTAGTCTAATATTCTATTTCTGTACACGCGGCGCATCTTGAAAATAAAACACCGGCAAAATGTCAATATCGTGGCTGACCCAATTGAAGTCGCTCGCGTGAATAGAGAACGTAATCAAATGTCAAATAAGTCGATAAAATATATTTTGAAATCAGTCAACGTTAAAGGAATAACTGTAATTTTTCAAAGTACTGGTTGTCCTACTCAAAAATTGTTAGATTCGACGTTTAGTTAGTCTAAAACCATTTAACTATCAATCAATTACTTGCATAATATATCTTTAATTTGATGTAAGCTTATAAGAAATGTCTGGACACCGAGGTGTCCATTTCATTTTCTCTAATAGAAGTATGTAAGTCAATCTTAAAAGATGATTCAATTATTTAACATTAAGATGTAAAGGACACAAAGTTAATCTCATTATAGTAACACGTGGCAAATATCGATTAGACGCTTGAAATGTACAACCGGGCAGATGAATTGCGAAAAAAGTGTTAACTTTCGGCTTTCAAATTTCATTTGAATGTTGATAAAACATTAAGTGATAACCCCCATAAGATGTAAATATTGTTGCTTGCAATTTTGCGCATATATTTGCAATAAGCACAGACTTAAATTTTTAAATGTTCACATACCCAAACAAACCCAAAATCAAAAATGGTTATCCGTAAACAAAACCGAACATTTTATGTCATTTGGTTTCATTTCAAAGAATATATTCCAAAGTGAAATAGCTTTTGAGAATGTCTACAGGCTATACAGGGTGTTCCTTAATGTTACGCGAATATTTGAGGGTGTGATTCTATATGGAGAATTAATGATAGTTTGTTTTATATACTATGGTCCAAATATGTTCCGTTGGGAATATACGGGGGTGTTAAAATTTTTGGGAAAAAGAAGGAAATTAATCAATATTTTCGAAACCGCTCGAGATATTCCAGTGCTATTTAGTACCTAGTGATAGTTAATAAAGGCGCATGTTTCGCAAAAGATTATTGCTAAATTGTTTAAAAATTAACGGTAAATGTCGATAAACTTTGACCGCTTGTACCTCGAGAACCAATGTATGGAATTTAACTTTCTTTTTTAATAGAAGTGCCTTTCCGAGTACTTTAAAAAAACTAAATTGCAAATTGATAAATGTAATCTAATTGTTTAAAAATAAAAAAAAAAGAGTGTCAACTTTAAAAATTTATAAGATATAAGTAAAAAAACTCGGATAAAATATGTATTTTTGCAATTTTGAAAATGTTCCGGACCTCGCCCAGATCTAGGGATCTACACTTTTATTATGCGAGTTGTACTGAAGGTAATACAGAAAAAAATAGCTTGTCCCCCTCACATCCACCTCAAAACAGATCTGACCTGGGCTATAGAGCCAGTGTCCATAGGCTGCTTAGATGTGGGATAACAAACATGCATGCAAAATTTGGCAATGACAAATGACCAATTAGATAGCCGCCTCGACGTGATTAGCATAAAACAATTAAATCAAGTAAGCCGTTTACACTTCCGCTGCTAACTAAATATAAAAGCGTTATTAATATATTTTCGAACTATGGAACAGGTGACTGACATTTCAACGTTGCCAGTATCGCAATGCAGCCTCGGAGAGGCCGGAAAAAAAATGCGATTTTCAATCAACGGTGTTAAACTTTCAAAGTCGTTGTTCGCTTTGCTCGCTCACAGCCAACTTACGTAAAAAAAGTGCACGAAGGTATGCAGCTTTTGTCAAACGTTAATTTCGTTTTTATTTTGTTATTCGAGCGGATCCTGAAAAACTGAACGCGGTGTCCGATCGGATCTAGTTCTATGGGGACTTGTAAAACGCGCTCGCGTCGACATGCAGTTATTTGCGATGTTGCCAAATGCATTTCCACAGGTAATACAAAAATAAAACAATTACACATATACACGCTGTCTCAGGTCTCAGCAATGAATGTTTTTATAGAGTGTATACTAAATTTTGGGCAATAAATCTGATATTTTCAAATTCTTCAAGTAAATTCAATAAAATTCCGAACATTTTTTAATAGAAAACGGCTTATAATCAAAATTTAATTGAATTAAGTAATACGCTCTGTATATACAGTGTGTCCACGGATGGGGTGCCGCACTCTTGTAAACTTTTTTATTGCCGATTTTTCGAGAAAAAGTTATTCTTGATAACAAGTTTTGCTTATCATGCGAAGCCATGGACAGTAATCAAATATGCAACAGGCCGTCCAAAATTTTCCTTAAAAAAAGTGCCTTTCATTTTTATTTGTACACTCTGTATATTTTCACGATTTCACAGTCTCTCGCAAATACAGTGGGTTCGTGATGAAAGGAACAAATTCGTTTAAAATCCATATTTTAAACTATAAATGAAATATAAGCAAATGAGAAATTACCTCATTATATTACTAATTTTCGACAAATTTTGAAAATAATTGTTGTTTAAACAATTTTAGAATATTTAAATAAATTTATTTTTGATCTTTGATAAACAGTACATAAGTTTATGCGCTCGTCTTTGATACAATAAAAAAATAAAGTTGATAATTAAAGGAAGTTTAAAGGTAAATAATTATCGAACTGTTGAAACGAATAATTATTAACGATAGGCATTTGAAAATACGCTAATTGTTTTTTTTTAATCGCGAGACATCGATTTAAAAAGAAATCATCAAAATCGGACCTCTAGAAGCCGAGATATTTAAAATTTTTAAGCGCGTCGCTTCTATCCCCCCTCCCCCCGCCACCACCCTCCGTACGATTTTCTTCAATTTCTCGCTTACATAAATCACTTTAAACACGTTTTAAAGTAAGTTGCCAATGAAGAAAAGTATTGCAAACTTTGACCTGATAAGTACTCGGAATACCAAAGGTATTTTTCGAAAAATTTGCCCGGATGTCCCAGTACATTTAGTGTAAATGACTGTTAACTTTAGTCGGCTATAACTACATAACTAATTGACCAATCGATCTGTTTTTTTTTTAAAAACGTCTTTCCAATAACTTTTAAAACCTGCTTTAAAAATTTGATTTGATTGAATATTCAGAAAGTTGTTCTAATTGTTTATAAGTACAAAAATTCGACCCATGTTTAAACAAGTGCCAGAGTTCTCCTAATTGACGGATCCGAATTTTTCAAAAAGCGTTTGAAAGCTTGAGAGCCCTTCTAAATGTGATTAAATTTTCAAGTATCAAAGGGCCTTGGTTTTTGCTGTGCAAAATTTTGAAAATTTGCAATTTTTTTTTGAAAATCTGAATTGCAAAATTATTATGCAAAATCTATAGAACCGATTTTAATGAAATTTGGTGTGATGATTCTACATAACATGAAGTTTTCTTGAGCCAAGTCTGAAGGTCCTATACCAATTTAAAGACCCCAAAAAAATTCCCTAAAAAGTAGTTTTTAACCCCAATTTTGGCGAATTTTTCGATTTTTACAATAATAATCATGATTCATTCGATATGTAACTAGTCATATTTTGTAAAAAATTTAATTACAAACATGTTTTTCCTCTTCCATTTTCGCCTAAAATCAACTCTTGAAAAGATACATAATTAAATAGGAAGAAAAATATGACATTTTCGATTTTTTTTTAACATATTGTGCCATCAAAAGTAAGCCCACGTTTTTTTTTATGCGCATCGAAAAATTTTCATTTCTAGTGATATTTGAAAACCAAAAAGCAAAAATCTCCCGGATAAGTATATGATTCACCCAAATATGAACTTTTTGAAACTGATACCGTCTGGACTATGTACATATTTCAAAATATCAATTTTCAAACGTCATTATTACGAGCGTTTTTCCACAAAATAATTACCTGAATTTTAAACGAATTTGTTCCTCTCATCGTGAACGCACTGTATATCGCTGTTTAACATAAATTGTAGAGACGGAAGCACCGGAATCGTCGAAAAATAATTAGGTAAAAGACTTTCAATATCAAATTGGCGGCCGATGTTTGAGAGATATTAGCTAATCAATACGGAAATCTCCACAGACAAACTTGGGATTAATTATTTTAATATCCTCCGATTTTACGAAGCGAACGGTCGGATTAGAAGGCTACAGGAAATGAAATCGAAATTATAATTTTGTGACCTATAATGCAAACGATCGATCTTGCAAGAGCTACCTACTATAAAAATTGTATCAAGCCGATAAAATTTTATTTTAGTTGCTATAAATGGAACAGGTTATGGAAATACAAAATATCATTCGTATTAAATATATTATTCTGAACTTTTTTATCTTTGTTCACTATATAATTTAAATCGCATTCTTCATCTACAAACTCAAGCAATTAAGAAACAGTTGAAAATCGTCTCGAAAATCGTACATGACTAACTTGATCCAAGCTACATCCAGTCTAAAAAGAGCCACGTCAACGTGATTAAATGCAATTAAGACTAGAATTATACATTTGCGGTTAGGTAACAATAACAAGCCGGAAAAAACGAATAATCCGATTTACTCTCTAGAAATATGTCGGGGAAAAACCTTTAAAGTCGTCCGCTGCGAGAAAAACGAATCCATATTCTATTTATACCCACTGTTTGACAAAGTTATACCAACACGTCATACGCGGAATAAGCAGACGTCAAGAGTGCTATTTGTTTAAAACTCCATTCGTTTCTATTAAAACTATGGAAAATAATGCAGCTGCTGTATCTAAAAATATGACTTTACAAGTATTTCCATGAAAACTAATATAAATCGTTCTAATTTACTGCAAATACAGCTAGGCAAACATAGTTTATCGGTTCGGAAATAACAACAATCGGATATACAAACAAAACAACATTGTTCTCGATCAATTATGTATTTATTTACATATATCAAGAAGTAGAAACGTCCAGAGACACAAATATGCGGATAAAACTTATGCTTATTTCGTTGCGACACTTTTTCAAATCTATAGGTCACTATCAAGGGTTTTTTCACGTCATCATACAAGGCTTTGAACGACTACCGCTCCTGTTTACATTGTCTAGATAAAATGGGCGCATATAAAGATAAGAAGCGCAAATATACATGTTACGTGAAAAACTCATCATGATGCCTATCTACGATAATTTATTTATCACCAGTAAATGACAATAGACTTTATCTTGGAAGTTTTATCATCGATCCGCGAAAAGCCGAAAAGAGTTCATCGGAACATTGTAACGTTTCATCTATAAACGCAACAGAAAAAATTCCGTTAACTCTATTTGGTGATAACGATATAATCCCATTTTTCTATAACCATTTTACGTACATTTGACAATGCATGAGCGTATATAACGGACGGCTTCTGAATAATGGGCGTGGTAATAAAAATACCCCGTACGGCAGCCGTAAGAGTACATTTCTTGTATGTTTTTCACTTTCGATGTACTTTACACCCTTAACAAAACTGTTTCACAAATTCGACATTCTTTTACGTTCAATAAATTTATGAATTTTATAGATTATACTACTTATAGAACTACAACTGGAACTGGAACATCGGAATATTGGAATATTGATAGAGAATTTTTAAACCACCAGTATCCAAATAAATGGATTCGAAGAGGATTGGCCTCCACGATCACCAGACCTCAACAAATGTAACTTCTTTCTTGGGGGAACTTTAAAAGAATGTGTTCATTCCTCGCCAATTGCGTTTCGAGCAGAATTGTGGAATTCATTAGAAACAATCACCAGTTGTTGGATACTCTATCCAGATCTCAATTTTCGACGAAGAATAAATTTACGTTTGAGAAAACGGTGATCATTTTGAATCTTATCAGTACAAATTGTATGCTGTTTCTGTTGTTCACGTTTGTGTTTCTATTTTATTCTTATTCCAACTTTTTTTTTGTAATTTCCTCAACTTACCCCTTAAAATAAAAATTCCATTTAGGAATAAACCTCGCGACGAGCTTTTAAATTGCATAAGAACATGAACTGATTATAAATAGTACGTGCCATTTTATCACACTGCTGATGACACTTCTACAGGCTGGTACAAATTCGCTTCTCACTACAGTAATCTCGGAAACGGTAAGAGATACGAAGTAGCTTAAATGGGGGCAAAGTTGCGTAATCAGGGGACCAACATTATGCCTCTAAGAAATCAAGGCTAACATGATTAGTTTTCGAAATATTTGGAAATTTTGGAAATCCGCTTTTGTTTCATTTCAGCCTTGTTTGAGGTGATATTGAAAAAAGAAGAACACTTTCTCACGACAACTTTTTGCCCTCTATCGAATAGAATAATCAATTTTCATATGTAACGTTTCGTCTCTCCAGGACCATCATCAACTTCATTTTTTTAAATACGACCCTGGAAATGTTATTACATTTTTTGCAAGCCTTCATGACCCCCAATACTGTACTGCCTTAGACCTAAACAGACGTTTTGTCTCGCAAAATTCATCTTCAATGTATTCGTTCCAAATTTATATAAATTTTTTGTTTAGATTTGTATGTTTATTGAATTATCGTACACTTTAAGTGTCGTTAGACCCTGTGATATCCAGCTAGTTATTTAAACTATTACCGAGGGGGTAACCACTCTCCGCAATACGTGTACATATTTACTGGAAATCGCTCGCAATCCATCGCAATCACGGCAATCACATGGAAATCGCCCGAAATCGTGCAGCTTTAACAGGAAATCGCAGAAATCGCCCGCAATCATGTCCGTAATCTCACAATCTACTCCGCAATCGCCGAAATAATCGAAATCACCGAAATCGCGCAAATCGTTTAAAACGGACTGTTGATTGGGCGAATCAGGTATACCTATTACAGTTGTTCTAAATCGATTAATATACATATACGTATTGTTTCAGACAAACCAGTAATGAACATTAGGTACTGTCATTTTTAAGTGATATTAAATCAACACCAATTAGTTTATTTTTATTGCGATATTAATTAGGTTTGAAAATTTAAGTAACAATTCTCTCTTACATTTCAGACATATTTTTAAATTTACTGATTCTTAACTAGGTACAAAGAAACACAATATTGCGAAGAGATGTTTTCGTAAAATTTTTGAATATTCTATTCCACTTATTGTATTATCCTGTGAAGAGTGTCCCGCTTGAACTTAAAAAAAAAAAACTAGGAGAATTCCTCTTCAATCCTCTTCCCCAAACTACCTGTTTCCATGCCTATTGGGAATTAGATAATATTCACGTTTTTCTTAAAAATCAGTTGATATTTGTTTGTCTACAATTTTATTTTGACATCTTTACTTTTAGCCGATTTAAAACTAATAAAAACTCTTCGAAATAACACCCAACACACTGTATATTGAAAACGCAATATTAATGAGGAAAGTGTGAAATGAGTGAATACTCCATTATATGTATTATTGTATTTTTGGAAAGGACGTGAAATTGTGAGCTATGCAAACCCAGCCGTATTTGATTTTCTTTTTTACAATTGACAGTTGACAGGTTTATAAGAATCTATACATCTTTTTTTGTGTTGCCGTTAACCATGTAATTTGTGGTATGTCATGAGATCTTGAGCTGCTGCATCATTTGTATTTAATACAACTTCTACACCGAGAGCTCAATTTTTTTAGTTAGATTTTATTAATTCCAAGACCCTGTATTTTTTGCTTTAAGTTATGCAAAATCAAATTCCTTTTTTCCTGACATAGACTTTGTAGGGGATAAATTTACTAAAGAAATTTGCAAAAATCCCAAAAAATTTGAAAAAACTTTAAACAACTACAAAATCTATATCAGGGAAAAATAAATTCTACATAATTTAAAGCAAAAAAATATAGGCAGCTCGACTAGAAATAAGAAAGTTTTCGTATACTGAAAATATAATGTAACCGGAAAAATGAAACACTTGATATAGTGTTTTAGAAGTTTTATTAAATAAAAAAGGCGCAACAGCTTAAGATCTCAGAATATACGAAATGATAGATGCCTAAAAGCAGCACGAAAAAAGATTAGGGATTCTTGCAAACCTCGCCAACTGTAAATTTAAAAAAAAATGACAACTATTTCCGAAACTGTTGGGTTTGGGCATAGAACATATTTTTAGCTCAGAATTTCATGTTCTTTCCAATACAATAATATATAGGGTGTTCCATTTGAAATACGTTGACGTCCACTTCCGGAAGTATTACAAGAACGTCATTATTTTATTTGAAAAGAGTCAAAAATACTTATGTGCCAAAATAATAGATTTTCCTGTTACATCATACATTGCTTATTGATGTCGACTTGTCCCGAAAATAAGTGAATATTGGGGAAAACTTTATATTACAAAAATTGCTCACTATTTAACGATCTTTCAGATGGAGTGCGCTTCCACGTCCCAGGAATCAAAAATTTTTTTAGTGTGGCCCGCGATCTATACAGAAAGATTTGAACTAACAATTCTAACTGCAATTAGAAGCTATTCGAGGGACCTAACAACGCCAGTTTCCGGAACTAAAATAAATTTCTTCATTTCGGAGATATTAGCGTCAGAGGGAGTGTTAAATGGCACACATTGTATATTCACTTGAAATTTGGGTACATTTTAAAGGTTAATAGTTTAGATGTAGATCAACAATATCTTAGATAGTGTCTTTTACATATCAATCTTTGAGAAACTTTTCTCATAATTTTTGTAAAATAAAATATTAAAAACCCTGTCCCAAACACTATCCGTTCCGTATACTATATTTAATAAATAAACCACTTGTTTTTATGCGCTTATTCCCTGTCCAGCAAAGTATGCTCTTCAAATACGTCAATAATTCATTATGTATATTTATATAATCTATATCTAAAGTTTTTAACTTTGTCGTACTCATCGTTTTAATTTAATTGCATGGAACCTGCTATTTTCGTAACTAAATTTATATATTCCATATTTAAACAGGTTATTTCTAAATTCATGAAAACAATTTTAAAGGGTGATTTTCACGTAAAATTCACGGGGGTCTTTTATATAATTTTTCTTCAAAATCCATTCCATATAGTTAGCCCTCTAAAGTTGAGGAAAACATATTTTGATTCGTTTTTCCCACTGTAGATAAAGTTAAAATTAAATTTGGCAGACTAGTCACACCAATTTTAATGGTCGAAATTATTTGCAAAGAATTCTTCGATTTGACTTTTTTGTTTTTTTTTTTAACTGAAAACCCTTAAATGTACTTTATTTTAAAGGAAATAATTTTCAGTAAGTCCCTCAACTTAGGTATCTATTTACTTAATAATTTTAATTCCAGAAATCCTTGGTAGTTATACTAATTCCGAAGGAAATCACTGGAAATCGTGGTGATTTCGAGGCAATCACTGGAAATCGGGGTGATTGTGAGGCAATCTCTGGAAATCGCCACGAATTTAAAGCAATCGCTGGCAATCGTACTGATTTCGAGGAAATCCCAGGAAATCATAGGATTTCAGCAATACGTGTACATTTTTTGGTAGACTGGTTACCCCCTCGACTATTACCATTAAAGCCTGTTTTAATTTTTTTTTTATCTAAATGTTTACTTTACGTTTGCATACATTTGCATTGAAAACGACCCTACTTTTCGACTACGACAATTAAACGTATTTCTAACCTAAGCGAGAAGGAAAAAACCGAGGGGCGATCCGCTGATGTAATCTTCGTACGTTTGCCCTGGAATCTTTATGTAATCTACGTAATCTTATCTGTAGTCTATGTAATCTATCTGTAATCTACGTAATCTTATCTGTAATCCTCGCTGTAATCTATGTAATCAGCTAATGAATTTCGTCGATGTAGTCGTTGTACAACGCCCCCCCCCCTACCTCATTTTCCAAAGAATGCCACAGAAACCTCGACAGAAACCTATATGGTGCGATTGGTGTGTTCCGAAGGGCAATCCGCCAAGGAAAAAACAGACGAAGATTACAAAATTTCTGAAATCTCTTGTAATGTATCTGCAGATTTCAATATCAATTCAAAAAATATTACAAATTTCATATAAATAATCAAGATTACAACACATTTCAGGAGATTTCAGAGTTATTTTAGTAGATTTCAATGATTACTTAAGATTTCAATAGGATTATTAGAAATTAAAAGAATATTTCAAAATTTCTTAATAAGGTTTCAAGGAATACGGGAAGATTACAATAAGTTTTGAATGTCCATTTGAACAAAAATAATTGAATTAACTTCAAATGTCATTCATTTCATTCATTAACAGTAGTACTTTGATTAAGAATTTCCAGTATCAGGCATTTTTTGGGCAAAAATTGTAACATTCTGATTAAGTTTTTTGTTCGAATGAACGTTAAAAACATTTTGTCATGACAAAAATGATAATGCTATTTTGAAAGTAGGTAAGTATTTTCCCAAAAACTAATAAATAAAAAATATATTAAGCTTTTATTAATACTTGCATTTAATACTTTACTTGTATACAGTGTGTTTAAAAAAGACGCGGCAATATTTAAGGGAGTGATTGCTCAGGTCAGTTTATAAAAAAAGTCCTATAAACATAGGTCCGCAAACGCTTCGTTACCGATCTACAGAATGTGAAATTTCATTAAAAAACAGTAAAAATTAAATTTCTCTAAAACGCAGCCCCTTATTATTACCTACTACAAACAACAGTATGTACCACATTTCAAAAATCAATCAAATTTGATAATTTGAATTTCTTTGTTCAATAATTTAAATTTCTCAATTAAAACAACATTGGGTTTAGGTGCGCAATAAAATGTTTTTTATTTTTTTACTCAATAACGGTGTGACGTACGGTGCGTATAATCTGAGGAAAGCTTTCTTCTTCATAATTGAACAAGGAATTAAAAAATTATATTTTTAGAAAAACCAGCGGGGTCCTATTTTTTTCATTAAAAATAGCTAGTCACTGGTAAGACTAAAAAATCGTTTTGTATTGCAAAGTACGCGTCTGCCATAGCTATTGACAGGCCTAAAATTTCATTATAATATCAAGAGGTTTTGGAGAAATTTAATTTTTACTGTTTTTTTAATGAAATTTCAACATTCTGTAGATCGGTAACGAAGCGTTTGCGGACGTATGTTTATAGGAACTTTTTTTTATAAAATGATCTGGGCAATCGCCCCCTTAAATATTGCCGCGTCTTTTTTAAATACACTGTATACAGGTAAAGTATTAAATACAAGTGTTAATAAAAGCTTAAAATATTTCTTATTATTTATTTTTTGGGAAAATGTTTATTTTATGTTACTTCTATTTTTTTATTTTTATTAGTTTATTGGATTATTATATTTTTATCTTTCAATAAAAATATATACTTACCTACTTTCAAAATGGCGTTATCATTTTTGTCATGACAAAAAGTTTTTAACGTTCATTCGAACAAAAACTTAATCAGAATGTTACAATTTTTGCGTAAAAATGATACTGGAAATTCTTAATCAAAGCACTACTGTTAATGAATGAAATGAATGACAGTTGAAGTTAATTCAATTATTTTTGTTCAAATGGACATTCAAAACTTATTGTAATCTTCCCGTATTCCTTGAAATATTATTAAGAAATTTTGAAATCTTCTTTTAATTTCGAATAATCCTATTGAAATCTTAAATAATCATTGAAATCTACTAAAATAACTCTGAAATCTCCTGAAATGTTTTGTAATCAGTTGAAAGATATTGTAATCTTGATTATTTATATGAAATTTGTAATTTTTTTTAATCGATATTGAAATCTGCAGATACATTACAAGAGATTTCAGAAATTTTGTAATCTTCGTACGTTTTTTCCTTAGCGGATCGCCCCTCGAAAAAAACTTTCATTCCACAGCCAGTTCCAATGAAAAGTAAGAAGTATAAATTAACAGACCACTTTCACTGGCATATCGCCTTCGTAGCGTATCATATCATTAATAAAACTCCTGATAAGTTCGGAGTAATAATGATATTTAACGTGGCGATACGTGGTTTTGTAATTGGCGTTAGCAGCGGAAACGGCAACCGATGTTTATGCGCTTATTAAAAAAATAAGTCATGGCCAATTTCGTTGGGAAATTTTACTTAAACTTACAGGCTAAAACGAGGGAAGGGGGGGGGGGGCTTAATGAGGTGCAGCTATTGCTCCACAAAGTTCTACGTAAGGCGGACCACGCACTGTCGGGCCAAACCGCGGGAAAATGATAACATGAACGTGTTTGGGTTAAAACTGGCGTTTGTTTCATTTAATTCACAGATTTTATAATATTTGAAAAACTTCAACAAAACAATAAAATTATAACTAATAATACCGTGGGTAAACAATTACTCTGCGAGCTACATACTCTGCCCAGCAGTGAATTACACCGAAATATCTAGTAAACAGTTAAGGTCATTCGTCAGTAGCATTACCAGAAGCAGGACTGGTCATAGTAATACTTCACTTAATTATGTAGGTCAGGTCAGTAGGCACAAAACATTGCTTGACATTTAGGATATGAGTTACACTTTGAAGGTTATATATCACATATAACACAGTAGGTTTCTAAATTTGTAAAAACCTTATTACACATAGTACCTTTTTGCAAAAAACACTATGGTTTCAATGCTGCGTTCTGTGAAACTATTACGCGTTACAACTTTTTTTTTGTCGCTAAATACTACAACGTTGTTTTTTTTTATTTACAGATAGAAATAAAAATATGATAAACAGTAGATTAATATAAAATTAAATGACAATATACACTAAGGTGGCCCAAAAAAACGAATTTTTTTTCGTGTCTCTTGTGAAAATATGTTAGTTTATTATGTTTTAAGAGCCCCTTCAAAAACTCAGCTCAAAAAATTTTTTAAAAGGTCGCTCATGATTTTTAAAAATTTCCAAAATCGTCAAAAATTGAATTTTAAAAGAAAATTTTTTTCTCGTTATTTTATCATTTTCTAGGTTGAAAAAAATTTCGATTCTGAACATTTGAAATCGATATTTTAATTTCTAAAGATCACTCATAATTATTTTAACTTTAAAAGTAGTGTACCTAAAATGTTTTCGAGCGACCTCTAAGAATAAATATCAACGAACTAATAATTTTTTTATTGAATTTGATGCACAAAAGAATAGAAATAAGTAAATCACGAAACACTTAAAAAAATTTTCGAGGCAAAATTTCCTACCGCACTGTGAGTATCAAATATTTATAATTTTTTAAAATTTAAGTGTCTCGAGATTTATTTCTATTCTTTTGTTCTTCAAATTCAATAAAGAAAAATTATTAGTTCGTTGATATTTATTTCTAGAGGTCGCTCGAAAACATAGGTACACTACTTTGAAAGTTAAAATAATTATGAATGACCTTTAGAAATTAAAATATCGACTTGAAATTTTCAGAATCGAGATTTTTTTCAACCTAGAAAATGATAAAATAACGGGGAAAAAAAAATTTTTTTTAATATTCAATTTTTGACGATTCTGGAAATTTTTAAAAATCATGAGCGGCCTCTAAAAAAATTTTTTTTTTGAGGTAATTTTTTGAGGGGGCTCTTAAAACATGATAAACTAACATATTTTCACAAGACACGAAAAAAAAATATTCGTTTGTTTTGGGCCACCCTAATATACACTAATGCGAACAATTAAAGGGTCAAAAGAATTTCCGAAATTTTTCCGTGATTTTTGACACACTGTATTTAGGTATCGGGAATAAAAAAAGCATTTGAAAGCCTTAAGATTCTAGTTTTTAGATCTTTCGGTTGAAATTTTTTAGGCAATATTTTTTTGACACATTTTCTCACATTTTTTCCGCAAATAACGTTTGAATTGATGGATAAAAATAAATTGAAATTTTCTTTTCAGAGAAGAAAAAGGGTAGTCTAGAAGAAACTGTTTTTTAAGTGATTACAGACTGCACAAAAATTAATTAGAAATTTGTCTCAAAAAACGGTATGAATCGTGGTCGAAATTTGGTTTGGGTCATCAACTTTAATTTTAATATAATTAAAAGTTTATGAACAGAAGCATAGGACGAAAGAGCCGAATCGTGCTGGAAACAATTGGATTTTGTTTTCTTCAATGTCCGGAAGGTTTTTCAAAAAACACTCAAAATTTTTTTTTTTACGTCAATTTAAACGTTATTTGCGGTATTTTTTTCCATTTTAATCATGATTATGAAGTGTTTAAGTTCAAAAAACGTGACTCTTCTTCAATTTTTTTCAAGTTTGACTGTTTAAAACAAAGAAACGGTTTGCTAGATCAAGATGAAACTTCATAGGGTTCTTCTGGGTATATCGAACTGTAAAAGTCATTGGTCATTTCGTAAATATTTCTAATTTAGCCGTCAACCATAAATTACCGTTTTTTTCCTGTTCATTAAAATTCGTGTAAATGATGAAAAAAAAAAAAAAATTACGAAAAGTTGCGGAAGCAAGTTATAGGAAATTTATTCCAGTTTTCGAAACTGTCCTTAAATTCTCTGTACGACCATTTGTCGCCCAGACATCGACGATTGAAGACAAAAGGATCCTTTTCCGTTAAAAGTCCGATATTTCGATGAAAAATGGTCGTATCGTATTCGTATCGAAATTTAAAAAAAAAAAAAGGAAATTGAAGCTGAATAAACAAGCTATCTGGTCCATGCAATGGCTTAGCTGAAAAAAAAATTTCCAAGTCCGTGCTATTTCTTAGAATTGCATGATAAGCGTCGCTCCTAAAAAATTTCGACCGAAAGAACTAAAAACTAGAATCTTAAAGCTTCAAAATGCTTTTTTTAATTCCCGATACGACCATTTTTCACCTAAATACAGTCTGTCAAAAATCACCGAAAAATTTCGGAAACTCTTTTGACTCTTTATTTTTTTGCATCAGTGTACACTAAATTATCAAAATATACCAACAAAGGCAACGAACGTAAAAAAATCATTGAAGTTTAAAGCTGTTCTTTACGTAACTCGAGTATCAAGAAACAGAAGGTAGGTGAAAGCTTGGAGAAAGTTTGTCAAGTCTAGGTAAAAAAATCTTGAAAAAAAAAATGTTATACAAGATGTAAATGAGTACCTAACTATGATGTCTACAAATATAATAAAAATTCCATAGAAAAAAACTGTAACAAAGTAAAAAACAGCATTTCATATCCTGCAAAACAACTAGCCCGGGCAAAAATATGACGAATACAAGTACCTAATTAATGACTAAGCCATTTGTGTCTGAATATTAAGTTGAAGAGAGAAACAGTTATAATCTCGCAAAACATATTTGATCAACATTTTTATTTTCGGAAGAAGGTGTCTATTTTTAAAAGTGGCAATGAATTAGATTAACAAGAATTTGAAAGGAATGTAAAAACATTATTTAGTTATTTTAAAACTATTTCAATATGTAATAATTTTTACAGACATATTTTACGGTTTCTCTTTTTCAACAATGAATAAACATTTATTTGGAATTATATCTTCTTTTTTCTACAGAATAGCCTTGCAGAGTAAAAACTAAATGTACCACTACTGTACTATGTAACAATTATTATTTAAAAAACAAGGTTAAATTAATTGTAACTGTCAAATGAAAGATTTACGACATACTCGTCGGATTGTCGTCTACGTTTAGTAGAAAGTATTAACTTGCATTTTGATATGCCAAGTTTAACCTTTAAACTTTGAAACAGGCAGAGATCAAGTTAAAACGTCTGGTTATTAACATTATCGCAATCTGTCAACGAGACTGCACCTCCGATGCAGATACATAACCACCTTATACATTATTCATAGTCATTACTGAAGAATTTTTGCAATGTTAAACTCTGCGGCAAAAAGATTACTTCGTATTAGCAACAGTACTACATCAAAACATATATGGATCAAAATAAAGCAAAGCGCTCTCAATTCAAAAATAACATATCAGAACGTCTTGGAAAAAAATATAATATAAAAATAAAAACGACATGGCAAACATCGCTGCAAAATAAACTGGGTACATCGCATGTCCTTAGGTCAGAAAATTTTGCGAATCGATTAAAAAAGAGAAAGACGCCCACTGCCTACTAGGCCTCCAGAAATTAGAAACGCGGCGTGGCGGAAAGGGTTACAGTAAACATATTGTTTGTTGTGCAATAAGTCTAAAGCTGGCTTGTCACGCTTAAAAAGGTCAACAGCCAGTCTCTCTCTCTCCTGTCGTCAAGACATGAAATTCATAATTTCAACAAAGGAAGCAATTATTTTGTTTTACGATTGGAAAGAGCAAACCTGTTTGTGCAAATAAAAACAGTAACAAACGCCAAGCGAGGTCTATTCACAGCTAAACTGATATAATTCAAATGGGCTTTTCTTTGTTTTAATTTTAAGTCTAGTTTTATCATGATGTTTGTAAACAGTTATTTGAAATATACCGACATTTGTACTTATTCTACACTAGAGAAATACGAGGAAATCCAACAAAGATACATGACACATGCTAAAAATATCTTTGTTGGGATTATATTAAATATTTGGTTGAAATAAATTAAGAACTTATGTAAAATAAGCCAGTATCAATTATACAAACGTGCCTAGGCACTTCTTTTAAGAAGTGACTCATGTTACTTATTATTTTTATATTATATACCTCACAGTTTTTTTAAGATGTAGTCTTCTACTTGTACATGTATATGGAAACGAAAAACTATGCAAAAAGGGGCAATATATAGGGCAAATTAGGTGTAAAAATTTGACAGATGACAAATAAAGACAGCAATAAAGATGCCCACGTAAAATATGATTAATTTATGAATCCAATAAAGCCTATTTGAGAGCCATTTCGTCATATCCGCACGCAGGTTTTCAATAAGTTTGAAAATAAAGCGACAAACACAGCAACAACTTACCTGTGTATTATTAGTGCTAGAATCCTCAATTTTATCTGTTTCCATCTTTATCATTGTATTAAATTTTCAGGTTGCGTTATTGATTGAAATACACACTAATTTGTTGATAAATCTTCCACGCCTAGCACTGTTAAATACACTTCCACATTATTTTTTAACTATTATATACACAAACTACTATGTTTTAGTCGAAATCAACACCATAAAATTCACGATTCCGCTACACACTTCCTCCGCCGAAGTGTAGCACGCAAGAAAAGTTATCAGCAAACTGCCAAAAGCCTTGATTGACGTACTGCCACGTTAAAAAAATAAAAACCCTACGGATATATAAATTGAAATGGATACAAAATAATGACAAATATCTTATTTATTAAATATTTTCAGTTTATCTATCAACGTTCGATTATCTTGTAATATAAATAAAGCCAAATATATTAAAAGTTCAATTTCGATAACAATTTTAAGTTGGCATGAGGCGGTCAGCCGACGCGCCAATTTCAAATTTTGAAAAATATGATAATTACGTAATTAGGGGTCATCTTCGAACTTTGCATATGTTAACTAATTAACATGACTAATTTAAACTTATTTGTAGAGAATGGGAAAAAGATAATAGGTGTTGCAGCTAACTATAAGTACGTAAGACCCACCAATTCTTTTGTATTTTCTATTTTTTTTTGTTTGCAGATCTCTTTTAAAAATACTGGACAAACCTATGCCAAAAGTGCCCGAAATATTCATCAAACCTACCACATCTTACATTACAGAAAAAGAGAACATAGTGGTATAGTTTTTCTTTAATTATGTTATATTTAGCAGTGGCGTAGGTTCAGTAAGGTCAGGGGGACGTAGTTGAACATAAATTTAAAAATACAAATTCATAATTTTTTTTCCAAATATAATAAGCTCCTCCAAGCGTGTGGCCTATAATTTTAACTATTTTTAGATACCAAAAGGGTTTTCTGTTAATGAGGAGGTAGAACTGGGAGTAATTATTGGAAAAATAGCTAAGAAAGTGTCTGAAAAAGAAGCTTTGGACTACGTAGGAGGTTACTGTGTAGCATTGGATATGACAGCTACTTGTAAAATGGTAATTTTCGTTGTTTCAAAAAAAAAAATTATACTTATAAATACAATTTATTTTTACCGTGTGAAACGTCTTTAATTACAATAAAAATACTCTACGTTTTCCTACAGAAAGAAGCTCGAAGTACAGGAGGGTCCTGGACTCTAGGCAAAGGCTTCGATACTGCCACACCCGTCGGGTCGTTCATAAAGAAATCCGATATACCCGACCCACACAAAGTAACACTGTGGTGCTCCGTAAACGGTAAACATCGTCAAGATGGATGTACCGACGATTTGGCCTTCAGCATTCCAGTTCTAATCAGCTTTATTTCCCAGTATATAACTTTGGAACCGAACGATTTGATTTTAACCGGTTCGCCACCCGATATGGGACCAGTTCAACAAGGAGATATTGTGCGGTGTGGGATCAAAGATATTTCAGAGGTAGAGTTCAAGGTGGAAGCTGAGTAGGTTTATTCTACTTCCATGTCAGCAACATGAAGTTCTCTTAATTTTTCAAGATATTTCCGGTCCTTCTCGATGTTATACTCACTATAATAGTGAAATACCAGCAGGGCTATAGAGGTACCTATTATGCCGCCTCCCACTACATCTAAAAATACAAAATCTCACGAATTACATATATGTAATTTTTATCAACATTTAATATATAGTTAGTTATATTTTTGTAAAATATTGAATGGGGTAATAAAATTAAAAATCAAAAAATTCATTCATTCAATTAAAAATACATTGAAATGTCAATAAAAATTAAGTTGTACGCCATCTACAGTGTGTACAAACTAAATTTCTCTAGATACACTTTCATAATCCAGTAGGCCATGCATGGCCTGTAGCCATTTTTAAATATAGTAGCCTTCTAGATGCACATTTGGTTCTATTAAGATGATTCAGTTAATAATCCATAGTCGGCTGTGATTTTTTTGGAAGCGATTAATCAGAAAATAAATCTAGGAACTTTTTTAATAAAAATCCAACTACATGATCTTAACCAGCATCACTGAAAACCCCGTTTTCTCAAATTTAATTAATTCACAATACAGAATAAACATTTCCATAGCCTCCTTGATTTTTAAATTGAACAGAAGCAATAAATATAAATGTTTAAGGTAGGTAGTATAAAAAAATTTTCTGAATTAAATTGAAGGAATTCTGAGAGAATGGGTATCTAGTTAAATTGGTTAAAAGTACCTAACTAGATTTTTTAATAAAACAACCTCTAAAGTATTTGGAAAAAAATTGCTTCTAAAAAATCATAAAAGGCCATGTATTACCAACTGGATCATTATAATTGCTCCAACAAATACATCTAGAAAGCCACTATATACAAAAAAGTCACACTGTATATCCAAAATTTTTGAACTTGAAAACAATAACTGTGATAATTTTTTTTTTTTGTTATTACCTGACATGTGGTGATGATAGTCACAAAATCTGCTAAGAGAAATTACTATCGCAAGTATTATTGGCAACAAGGCGAGGAAAAATATTACTCCTCTTGCGAAACAGGGATGACTGAAATCATACTCGTTAAACATGTAAAGGGTTATATATACCATCCCAGTGAAGGAAAAGGAAGAATGTGCACTGGGAAAGCTCTTCCTACCGTCCATTTGGCTTCCCCAATCGCCCGTACAGTTTTGTATATCTATACCCACGCCGTCCGGGAAACAGCGATAAAAGAAATTGGGTCTCGGTCGTCCTATGATGACTTTTAGAAGGGCCGTTAAAACTGCATTAATGCCATATGCCAACGAGATTCCATAGAACTGATTTCTCAAATCATTATAAATCGTCTCTTTTTTACTACACAAAAAGCTAATGATATAAACGAGTAAAGGGATGCCTATCATCACCAGGTAAAGGTATATAAGGGGTATGATACTGGGAACGGATGGGTAACGATAGTACCATAGTTCCTCTTCTTCTATATGTTTAATAAACGGGGCCCATTTATTTAGGTATCTGTAAAATGCAATATGGTATAATTATTTAAGGTTCTTAAAAGCCGTTATAGGTTAACAGTTCAAATTTAATTAAGAAATGTCAAACAAAAACTTTGTCGAAAATAATGAAGTAAAATTTTATTATACTTACAAGTATGTGATCCATAGTAATAAACGAAATCCAATTTCTGAGATATGATCGAGTGTTAAAAGTAACATTTTTATTTAAATGTGAGTCTTATTTCATGCCTGTACATTTTGTTACACAAAATATTTCATATAAGATATTCACTGAATCATTTTTTAGAGTATATCACTGAAAATTTTGATTTATCAACTTGAATGAATAAGGTTAACAAATAGCTCAAACTGACACAAACAACCTTTGATCATAATTTATTTAAATATAAAATAAAAAATGTTCAGAATAAAGTAAACACAAAATAATTGATTATGAATATAAGAGCAGTATGTTAAAAAACTAATGCTTAAGTAAAGGATTTTTAATGGCATTGTCATATCCATGGTACTCGATTTGATCAACAAGATATTTTCGATGAACCCTGCATTCCGTACCACATTTTTGCGATCCACATTTCGGGCATTCAAAGAAGCACCCCAAACAGTCCTCATTGAGACAGTCACATAAATCTGTTAGAGTGGTGATGTGGATGCCATTCTCGTCATAGATGGCTCCTGCAGGTCTACGGACATTGCTGGGAGGGTTTATCTTCCTGTTGAGTTTCCTTTTCTCCCGAACACTAGTCTCTGGATTGAAATTGGCCATGAAACGGTCCGACGTCGCTCGGAGGGCTTTAGTGGCATTTCTAGCTGCTTGTCTTCGAGTTATGTACATTTGGGTGGGTGGTTGAGGGGCTGTAGATTTTCTAGCTGTACGGTGCTCTTTTTCTCGAAAAGTGGGATTATATTCGTCCTCGCTACTCTCAGTAGTTTCCGCAGAGCTCATTTTTTCTTTTAAATGTACTTGTTTACTTAATATTTCTATAAACACTACTTTACACTGGCATTGAATTTGGGCCTCTTTTAAAATATGCCTTTATATAAAAAATTCTGAATTACTTATATCTATATAGTTTGAATAAATTAAGAAACGGTTCGTTTTTATGACAGGAAAGTAAACAAAACATAACCTATTTGTGATAGCGGATGAAGCCTTTTGCCAATCTAGAAAACAAAAATCGTTAATATAATGCCAACTGTCATGCCATAAAATTAAATTTCTGTTGCGATTGGACAAGAGGGTGTTGATTTGTTTACATTGCAAGTAACTTTTCATAAAAAATTATATAAAGACGTTTCTTATAAAATGGAACGTATTTCAAATTATATATTTTTTTTATTGGAGCAATTATTAAACAGGCCAACTGGTTTAGCTATCCTTGTCTTTGCGGACGACAAGAAAGAGAAAAAACATTTCTCTTCTTCCGCCAGCTGTCACGTAACATGTCATTTTTCTGTTCTGCAGTTCCCCTCCCGTCAGTCTTTTTAACAACACAAAACAAAAATTAAAATGTTGTAATATGACTCAATAGATTCGGTGAATTGCAAAACAATGTGCTCTTGAGACTTTCTAATCCGATGCATTAGTCAATTAGCGACGATGTCGGTGGTTTTGTGATACAGTTCCGTGTGTTTTGGAATGGCGACTCGCAGAGATGTTCTGAAGGCTTCTATGGATCCTTTACCTAGTGCCAGCGATCCTCTCAGGGAGCTTTTCGAAGCCTGCAAGGTGGGAGATATCGCCAGGGTGCGAAAACTGATCACACCCACGACTGTGAATGCCAGGGACACTGCTGGAAGGAAGAGTACTCCCTTGCACTTTGCTGCTGGCAAGTTTTTTTTCTTTTTTTTTCAGTTCTGTTTTATAACATGACAGATATAACATTCAAATTGCTATCTAAGGGAACATCCTGAACTGTGTTATACAAAATGTTTTTTTTTATAAACAGAAATGCAAAAAGCAAACAGAAATTTTTAAAACAAAGTACAAAAAGATTGCTATGGATTGTGTCTGAGCTGTCCAAATTTGAAAATGTTCCGATTATGTGCTGAAGCTATTTTAATACTGTCGGTAATGTGGTGGTAAAAATGTCTCAGATGTAAAACATCAGAAAAACATTACTTATTCTAAAAATATTCTTCCTTACAGTGGGTAATATAAAAGTTATTTATATACATATTTTGTATCATTTATTTAGAATCATTATTGCAAAACAGAAATCTGTTTCCTTATTTGTACTCCGACTTACAAATAAATAGAAAATGTGTATTTTACACAACTGCAACTTTACGATTTTTTATTTTGCCAAATATGCTGTCTCGAAAAGGTTTTTTGCCAATACAATTTTAGTGTTATAAAAAACTGTTTCATTGAATATTTTTTATTAAAGTTTGGAGCATTATTAAGCATATTAAATTAACATATTTTTATTATACCATACTGCAGATTTGGAGTTGCTTAAAGTAGTTAAATATACATTCTAGTTTATTTTTACATTTTGTGACCCATTTCTAAATATTATGTTTCCGTTTTGATATATTTACTTATTTGACAATGAATCATTGGGATGTGAAAATATTTTATGTTACTTATCTAGATACTATTATCTTTTGAAAAAATAAAATTTTTTTGGATATATTATTTGCAAGATAACTAAGCAATTCTGACTATTAAATTGTATTAACAAATTCTCGAGATAACAATAATTTTTTTTAAATCTAAATTACCTTATTTGTTATGTTGTTTAATTTAATTATCAAGTAATTGAGCCTAAAGATTAAAGTGCCATAAACAATTTGAATAACAGGATACCTTTCATGGTTGTTACTTACCTTGAACCATGTTTATATACAAAATTTGTCAAAATTGTTAGTAACACAATAATATTTAACAGTACATTAGAATGCTTCTTGTTATAATTAACAATTTAGCATAAATTTAAAATTTTGCCCTGACGTAGTCCATATTTTTGGCCAGGTTATGGCAGGAGGGATGTTGTAGAGTTCTTGCTGTCTGCGGGAGCTTCCATTCAAGCACGGGACGATGGAGGCTTACATCCATTACACAATGCGTGTTCATTTGGACATGCCGATGTGGTGAGGTTATTACTGGAAGCTGGCGCCAATCCCAATACAAGAGACAACTGGAATTACACGCCCTTGCACGAAGCGGCTATTAAAGGAAAAATAGATGTTTGCATAGGTTGGTTTTCCTTTTCAAAAGAAAATAGTGGATCGGTGCTTAATAAAGTATCAATAACTATTATTTTTGTCAATTTTCAGCCCTCCTGCAGCATGGAGCAGATGTAAACATCCGCAACACCGAAGGAAAAACCCCCTTGGAAGTCGCCGATGTCTCTACTCGACCCGTGCTGACGGGAGAATACCGTAAAGATGAATTACTAGAGGCGGCACGTTCCGGTGCGGAGGACAGGCTTTTGGCACTGCTCAATCCGTTAAACGTAAATTGTCACGCCAGCGACGGACGCAGGTCGACTCCCTTACACCTGGCGGCGGGATATAACCGCAACCGCGTCGTGCAGCTCCTGTTACAGCACGGCGCTGACGTTCACGCTAAAGACAAAGGGTAGGGTTCAATTTTTGACGGTTCTGATGTAATGTATTTGACGATTTGACTTTGTTCCGCAGTGGTTTGGTCCCCTTGCACAACGCTTGCTCTTACGGCCACTTCGAGGTGACGGAAATGCTGATTAAGCATGGCGCTAACGTAAATGCTAACGACTTGTGGGCTTTCACGCCTCTACACGAAGCCGCCTCGAAATCCAGATTGGAGGTCTGTTCGCTGTTGCTCAGTGAAGGGGCGGATCCCTACCAGTTAAACTGCCACTCGAAATCCGCAATCGACGTCGCGCCCACGCGAGACCTGCAAGAAAGGCTAGCTTGTAAGTTACAATGTTTTTCCATTTTTCTTTGTTTTGTTTTTCAGTGAAAAAACTTACAAATTTCAGACGAGTACAAGGGCCACCTGCTGCTAGAGGCGGCCCGCCAGGCCGACACGGCCAAGATAAAAAAGTACCTCACCCCGGAAATCATAAACTTTAAGCACCCCTACACGGGTGACACGGCCCTGCACGCCGCCGTCATTTCCCTCTACCCGAAGAGGAAGCAGGTAATCGAGACGTTGATCCGAAAAGGCGCTCATCTCAACGAAAAGAACAAAGACTTTCTCACCCCGCTTCATATTGCCTCGGACAACTCAAACTACGATCTCATGGACGTGCTGTTGAGGCACGGGGCCAAGGTGAACGCCCTGGACGGATTGGGACAGACCGCCCTCCACAGGTGCGCCAGAGAGGATAACGTTCAGGCTTGCAGGATACTGATGAGTTACAACGTCGATTTGAGCATCGTTTCGCTGCAGGGCTATACGGCCGCTCAGGTGGCTTCGGAGAACGTGCTGAAGATATTGCAAGGTAATATATTTTTCACATAGACTAAAATTTACTTTACTTTATTTAAAATTGCGTGCTCATCAACGAATCGCGGGTTTGCCATGTCACGTGTCAAGAAAATTATTTTAAATAATATATGCCATGTTATGAATGGGACGAGTCTCTACCGAGTGGGTACTGTTTTATACAGTTATTCTTTTATTTTGTGCTAGCGCAAACTTTTATCTACATTTAGGAGTATAAATCGACTGTCTTGGTGGATTTGTGGGTGATTAAGAAATAATCGATTTCCTCCTCCATACAATTGCAAAACAGTCTATAGCAATTGTTTTTCAGATCCTCCGACCGGTACTGCCGACGTAGAGTGCCAAATTCTGGAGGCCGCCAAATCGGGAGATTTGGACCAAGTACAAAGACTGTTGGGATCGTTTCCCCACATAGTCAACTGTCGCGACTTAGACGGGAGACATTCGACCCCTCTACATTTCGCTTCTGGCTATAACAGGGTATCGGTGGTAGAATTTCTCTTACAGCAGGGTGCCGACGTTCACGCTAAAGATAAAGGGTAAGAAGGAAATTCATACAGAAACGGTGAAGAGCTTTTAAATATGTATATTTTTTATGTTTCTGACAGACAAAGGGAGATTTTTGAAAAACATAATTTCAGCTTGTAAGTTGGAAGAATTCCGATCTGATAATCCTATCATAACCTTACCTAACCTAACTTAACCTAATGTAACCTAACAAACTTCAATTGAAAATATATTTTTCTGACTTATTTGAAACTTTAGTCACATTTTTCTCAATTAGTTCTTGAATAATTCCTCGAATTATATCTTGGTGGCCTTCTACGTTTCTGTAACGTCTCGTAAATAAAGGAAAAAAATTATTTTTATAATTTTATATTTTATTCCAATAAATATTTCCTTCTAGGGGTTTGGTGCCGTTACATAACGCCTGTTCCTACGGACACTACGAAGTGACTGAACTTCTAGTAAAGCATGGCGCGAGTGTGAACGTCGCCGACCTGTGGAAGTTTACGCCGCTACACGAAGCTGCCGCTAAAGGAAAGTACGAAATCGTAAAGTTATTACTTAAGGTGAGATTATAAGCTTTTACCTTCGCGGTTGCCTACGAATGGTTCCTTTTCAGCACGGAGCGGACCCCAGCAAGAAGAACCGTGACGGCGCCACTCCCTTGGATTTGGTACGCGAAGGCGACCAGGACGTGGCCGACCTCCTTAGGGGTAACGCCGCCTTGTTGGACGCGGCCAAGAAGGGCAACCTTGCGAGAGTTCAGAGACTTGTCACTCCCGAGAACATCAACTGTCGCGACGCGCAGGGTAGAAACTCGACACCTTTACACTTGGCGGGTGAGTTTTTTTAAGTCGACATTCTCGTTAAAGTACGTGGCGGTTCGATTTTTATTATCAATCTTGGAAACAAGCGTGTATTTTTTTTGTTTTGGCTCATCCGTTTTTATTTTTCATTAATTTTGGATAATTATTGGGTAAAAGTTGTTATTTGGAGAAATTCTGCATAATTTTCTTAAATAATTGCGATTTTAACATCAAAAATATTATTTTTAGAATTTCCGGATTAATTTGTAAATCACAATAGAATTTTTTTAATAGCTGGTTACAACAACGTTGAGGTAGCAGAATTTCTACTCGAACATGGCGCCGACGTTAACGCCCAGGACAAGGGCGGACTTATACCCCTCCACAACGCCTCTAGTTACGGCCACCTCGATATAGCAGCTCTCCTGATCAAGTACAATACTGTTGTAAACGCTACTGATAAATGGGGCTTTACGCCCCTCCACGAAGCCGCCCAGAAGGGAAGGACGCAGCTTTGTGCTTTGCTGGTAAGTTTTGAGATCATCATCCCAGTAATCGAGAAATAGCGAAAACACAAACCGTTCTTCCTGTTCATAACTTTCGGACTATCTCAAAATGTGTAAAATCGACTTCAAAAGATTATCTTAGTTACCGTTTAGACGCTTGATTTCACGTTTTTAGCTCGCCCACGGGGCGGACCCCTTCCTGAAGAACCAGGAGGGCCAGGCCCCGGTAGACTTGGCCTCCGCCGACGACGTCCGCTGCCTACTGCAAGACGCCATGGCCTCCCAACAGGGCGTCGCCACGACCTCCGCGCCACCCTCCCGCGCCCCGTCTATCGCCCTCTCTCACACACCGAGTCCCCCCTTGCCCTCTACCGTCAACGCAGAGACCGTGATCATGCCCTCGGGGGCCGCGGTTCAGCTGTTGGTACCTGTCGGTAGTAGGAACAGCGTATCCATGGGCGCTGCCGAGGGATGCTGCTCCACGACGAAGATGGAGAGCAGCGAGAGCGAAGTGGGCGGGATTTGTTCGGTTGCTAATTTCCTCGCCAGCTTGAATCTGGAGCACTTGTTGGACATCTTCGAGAGGGAGCAGATCACCCTCGATATATTGGCGGAGATGTCGCACGAGGACCTGAAGCAGATCGGCATATCGGCGTACGGGTTCCGTCACAAGCTTATAAAAGGTAAGATTTCCGTTAAAGAAAAGCTTTGCTTTTGTATGCAGAAGGTGAAACTGAAAGAAGAGGTTTGATTTATACTCAGGAACTACCAAGAAGTGGCGCATTTGAACTACAAAATTAAAGCCGCTATTACGAGGTACTGGTACGTTTGAACTACCGAAACATTCTTCTTTTTTTAGGTATGGAACGTCTGATGGCCAGTTGCAGTGGTCTGTGGTCCACCCCTTCTAACCCCGGTACTTTACTCGTCGATCTTTTGTCCGACGATAAAGAATTTATTACCGTCGAAGAGGAGATGCAGAACGGTATAAGGGAGCACAGAGATAACGGTCACGCCGGTGGTGTATTTTCACGATACAATATTGTCCGGGTAAGAGAGAGACTCTTGTCGTACCGGAATATTTACATTTTAAACGATAATTTATTTTTAGATTCAAAAAGTGCAGAATCGGAAGCTCTGGGAGCGTTACACGCACCGCAGGCAGGAGGTGGGCGAGGAGAACGGCAACCAGTCGTGTGAAAGGATGCTGTTTCACGGCTCGCCTTTCATCAACGCCATCGTGCAGAAGGGTTTCGACGAGAGGCACGCTTATATCGGCGGTATGTTTGGCGCCGGTATTTATTTCGCCGAACACTCTTCCAAGAGCAATCAGTACGTATATGGAATCGGGGGAGGTACCGGGTGTCCCACGCATAAGGATCGCAGCTGCTACACTTGCCACAGGTCAGAAGTTTCTTCTTTAACGTCGAAATTAGAAATAAAGAAAAAAAAAGTTCATTTGATCGTTTTAAAATAAAAAATCAAATTTTATATGTTACAGGCACTTGCTCCTCTGCCGCGTGACGCTCGGCAAGTCGTTCCTGCAGTTCAGCGCAATGAAGATGGCGCACGCTCCCCCGGGCCACCACTCGGTGGCCGGTCGTCCGTCGGCGGGCGGCCTGAACTTCCCGGAGTACGTCGTGTACCGGGGAGAGCAGGCCTACCCCGAATACTTCATAACGTACCAGATCGTCAAGCCCGAAGACCGTTCCAGTGGGGCAGACTCGGACGTCAGGTGATTCCAAGAGCAGTGGTTGATGCTGCAGCCGACTAGGTCGTACAAGGACTACCTGTGCAGCCTGCTGTGCCACGCTTTGCGCTGCTTAGTGCCGGCGAGGAAAAAGTGCAGTTGCCAAGAGCAGAGGAACTGATCTTAGTCGTTTCGGTAATCGATTTGAATCGGAGACGGCGGATGGGGTTTTTGACTAGTGGCGTTTTAAGGTATTTTTTAATTCTCTCCACACAAAGTTTTTAAATGGAAATGAATTTTAATTTCAGATATTTGGACGTTTTTTTTTATTTATTGTGAAATTATAAAATATAGGCTCGATTTTTTCAGTTTTACGTACCGCGAAACGGGGCGATATTGTGACATTGCAGAATACTAACCTTTTAAAATATAAAGCTTTGACTATCTGGGCTCCACTTCATCAGTTAACATGTTTGAGTTAGTGTTTTAGATGTTACGTTTTTATTTGGAAACGAATTTGTGAAACTGCCATTCGGTTTTCATGATGCTCAAACGATAAAGAAAATGTATAGTGTAGAAACTTTTGAAAATAAATATTGGTATAATTGAGGTTCGTTAAAAGTAAAATTTGCATTTCCATTTGTTTTTTTTTATATTTGTAAACGTAAAGTTTAAAACTCCATCCGCAGTTATAAAATGCCCCACATTAAAGGAATTGCAAGTATTTTTTAAAATTGGGAGTGGCGTATTGTAAAAAAACTTTAGATATTTCCTTTATTGCAATAAGTATTTTATATATATATGAATTATTTCTTGTTTTACTGATTATTAGTAAAGTAAAATAATTTCAAACTATTGTATGTGGGAACGCAAATGGCTCTATCTGTTGTGCCGACTCCCAAGTGTGCCATTCAAATGGCTACAGTAGGAACCGACCTGCTATATTGCAGGTACTTGTTGCACGACTGCCACCCACAGAGGGCAAAGACAATGTTTTAATTGTCAGTGTTACGAGAAACAACTACTCCGAAGGCTATATGCCCCTACTGGCATTGAATTATACTCACAACACCTAGTGCAACAGCTAGGATTGTTCGTTAGTTTAACCCACCAGGCACAGACCAGTTTCGGACTTATTAGTCCTAATCAGTGTGTCATAGGTGAGACAACCGACTCCGAAACCGGTCTGTGCCTGGTGGGTTAAACTGACGAACAATCCTAGGTGTTACGAGTATAATTCAATGCCGGTAGGGGCATATAGCCCTTGGAGTAGTTGTTTCTCGTAACACTGACAATTAAAATTTCAAACTATGTTTATATTTTTAATCGCGTAGAGGGCTAGACTGAGAAAATTTGGTCTAAAGTGGAGTGATTTTGAGACTTGGTTATTTTTATCTTGTAAAAAAATAAAATAAAGTCGCAACACCAAAAAGTATTAACGTTATCGTTTTTTTTGCTCCCAATTTTTAAGAATACGTTCTTGCCATTGAAAAATGATGTGTTCATTTTTATGTAAATAATTATGTAACATAGGACTTTCATATTGCGCATTTTACCCTATTTATTATCGTTTTCGCTAATTTTAATGAAAGACAAGGAAAATTTAAGTTTCAAAATCAGTATGTGATATGAATATTTATGGTAAGTAAGGATCGTTTAACTGGTGTGGTGTTAACTTTTAAATTTTACTTGTATACTGTTTTTTTTTTTTGAAAATTTTTCTATATCGTAGTATTTAATAAAAATATTTCTGTGGAACTGAGTTTTTGTTCAAAATAAAGCCACCGTACTAGTCGTATTTCTTTATTAACATACATAGACTTGCCATAATTCAATCTACTGTGGAAATGACACGTATTTTCACAGTTTTCTTAAACATAAATTCCTAATGGAACAGGGTAGAATATTTGCATCCATATTTTTTTATAATTTTATAAAGTGCCCCACATTGGGCGCCGATGTTGTTAACTTAAAAGACTCGATTCCCCGACACTTCTAACCTGTCCCACTTTACAAAAATTTAATTTTCATGTAAATACAGGTTTTATCTTTTACTAATATGATTGTATACAGCAAGTATATTTTTTACATATATCACAGAAACATTTATTTTTTACAAAGATAGATCCACATTTATGACAGGTAAGTAGGGTTGTGAGATTAAAATACTGGAAGTCAGTTCACAATTACGTCGATTTGAAAAGAATTCAGATCACAGTTACATATTTCCCGTGTTTACTAGTTTTCGAAGCGTAAAGAAATTTGGCACATATATATAGGTACAAAATTACCTCTGGTAGTTTTTCTCTGCATACACTTTGTTCTGTGTCCCGTTTTGTGCAGAGGGAAAATATATTTGTATAGTATTTAAACTGAGAAATGCTATCGTATCCCAAAATTAAGTTAGACGATTAAGAAACAGTGGTGTGCATTAATTAATTTGTGTATTTTCAAGTTTTAGTAAATTCTGAAGTTTTAATAATCAATTTTTTATAGCTTTATCGTTAAATATAATGTATTTTTTATCCCCACTTGAACTGTTCTAACATTTAGTAATATTTCAAATTTTCAACTCATTTCTAAAGTCTTAATCTTAAAGTTTAAAAACTACAACGGAATCGTTTAGAAAATATATACTTCCTACGAGTTTTTTCAAGTTCTGAGATCTGTGAAAAAATAAAGAATCTTTCAAGAGAGTAGAAAAATAACTAATAAATCTTTATTAGAAAAAATCAGCCTTTTGAAGTGTTTTCCGTGTTGGTTTTATATAGTATGCCAGTTTTTCAAAATTTGCCCTAGCCTACTGGATGAGTGATGAGAAAGATTGTAGTAAATGGTCTCCCCACCAGCCAAAATAGCCCCCCACTCACCAAAGGTGCCGTAATCGTAGATCGAATGGTTGCACGATGCCAAGATCGCCAGGTCCAGAGCTGGAGAGTTCTTGTGGTACCGACTGGCTACGTACACGTTGTTCTTGAACCCGAATTTCTTCCAGCACCACGGCGGATCATCGCTAACCACGATAAACACGACGTTTCGATACTTCCTCTCAAAGAAACCCATGGCTGACTTGTAGAAGTCAACGTCAGCCGGTTTGGCGTTGTGTTTCCTCATCAAATACCCGATATAGTCCGTCCTCCGTACGTGAATGCCTACAAAGGTGTGGTTTCTTGCGGCGGAAGGCTTCACAGCTAAATGTAGGATTTGTTGGCTCTTTAGCAGCAGCTTCTTTTTTATAGTAAACTCTTGAATGATGTCTTGGACCCAAGTTAACACTAGTTCAGGTTGAATGGAGTATCTCGGTAAAATAATACTTTGATTGGTAAAGTTCCAGGCCTCTAGAGACTTTACGAAATGGTTTATTTCTACTGGGCAATGTCCGATCTCTCCAAACGTTGGCACCGACAGTTGCTCAAACACCTGGTCTAGCTTTATTTTGATACACCTGGGGACGTAGGGCTCCAGGCCTGTCCTCCTGGCTAGAGCCCATACGGACGCGTACTCCCACATCTGATTGCCCAAGCGGCCACCCTGCATGATGGTAACGATGCCATACTGCGGGCACCGGCTGAGTCTCCAGATTCTCCTCTTCTTGATGTTGTTGGTGCAGAGGGACTGCTCAAAATCCATGTACGTTCTCACACTGCCCCTTCCGACGTTCATGTCGTACAGCGGAAATAAAAATACGTGCACAAAGGATATCACACATAATGCCAGTATTATAGCTTTAAATAATAGGTTGTGGTTTGTGTTTAACATTATTTTGTTACTTGTAGCAATCTAAAGCACTGTCTCTACTTCTAAATTTAAGCATTTTACTAGAAAATCTCACCCAGACTGTTCCTCTCTGTGCTACATCTTAGTATTGATTTTTATCATCGCATCTTCGCGAGCGCGTCACAATATGGATGCTGCGATCTTTCGCGTTCCATTCATTTATTTAAAAAAAATCATATTTAGTTTTAATACTATATTTCATGTTGTACATTTGAAAATCGCATTTAAAATAACTGTTCTATAATACCTAATAATTTTTTCAGAAATTATCTACCTATTTTCTACACTATTCATTTTTGTTAATATTACTATGCCACCCCTTCTTCCGCACAGCTCTTTGACTTTTGGACTAATTAGGGCAAACCCTTTCGAGTAGAGCGAGGGATAAAGTATTATTATTATTTATCTATTTTGTTTTTTATGAATTATAATTTTTTTTTACGAGTTTAACTGAGATACAGCCAGGTATACACATATAATGTAGTAACAGTCATATGCGCATAAAAAGGCACATTAAAGATAGAACGGAGTAGAACTTTATAAATTAAAAGAAGCCTTTCAAAAAGACACTACAACTTTTCCAACTAACCATTTAAATCTTCGAAGAGTACGCATTGTAAGAGGATTTATTAGAAGAACTTTTGAATTTCCCGGGTTATGTAATAGTGATTACCGAGAGGGCAGCACGAAGAAATTTGCGTTATGTTTTTGAGTGCAAGTGAGCAAGTGAGGTGATTAGGAAAAATATCCGGCTTCTCTGCAGTCGTCCAGCTTTTGTAAACACCGAGAATATCAATCAAATAACAAATGAACAACGTTGGAAATGGCTGACGAGCAGGTGTGTACCTTGCTTTAACATTCTTGATGCGAAAAGGCGAGAGTGACGATAACTCAAAATTTTATAGTTCGGAGATATAACTGACGATTTTTTACTTCCGCCGTAATCCTCTTAACCTTTTTTGAACTCGAACCTTTCCTTTACGACGTCAAGAAGTTAAAACAATGCAAAAATTTATAGTTGCCAACCATTAGGGAACAATAAACAAAAGACTAAACACTGTGGTTATGTTATTATAGTGAAAAGTCATTCATAATCGTAATTACAGGGTTGTACTGTTAGCAAATGTAATTGTCAGGTTTGAATGCCTATTAAAAAGTTGTTTTTTATGCCACAGGAGATCAGACAATTGGAGCTGCTTTGTAAACAGTTGTATGAGTCTCAGGATACTGCAGTTAGGGCAGATGCAGAAAAGGCTCTTGTGGTTTTCCAGGATGGTCCCGATGCGCTTACAAAGTGCCAGGTACTTCTCGACAGGGGGGACTCGTGCTATGCTCAACTACTGGCAGCTACCACCCTCACCAAGCTGGTATCCAGGAGTGCACAAGGGTTGAGTCTGCAGCAGAGGGTGGATATAAGGAACTACGTTTTAAATTATTTAGCTACTAGGCCCAAATTGCCGAATTTTGTCGTGCAAGCTTTAGTTACGTTGTTTTCTAGGATTACTAAACTCGGATGGTTTGATTCGCATAAGGATGATTTTGTTTTTAGAAATGTTGTGGCTGATATTGGAAAGTTTTTACAAGTAAGTTGTTTCTCAATATTCTCATGACTAATTTTTTAATTTACTAAATTCTTACACACAGTTTTATCCTTTGTTGATTAAGTATTATTTTATGTTTTGTAAAAGATTTACAGTACAAAAATAAATAGTTACCTTCCTTTAAATTCTTTTAAGGATTTATTTTATAGCCATAATTTTTTTATTTTCTTTCATTTAGGGTTCTGTGGAGCACTGTATGATAGGAGTGCAGCTTTTGTCTCAACTGACATGTGAAATGAATCAAATCTCAGAAGTGGAAGCGAACCGTTCACTTACTAAACATCGCAAAATAGCGTCCTCCTTCAGAGACACCCAGCTTTTCGAAATTTTTCGACTTTCTTGTACCCTTCTAGGAAACGCCAGAGAAAACTGTAAAAATTTGAACTTTAACGATGAGAGTCAACACGGGCTGATGACGCAACTGTTGCAACTCGCCCAGAATTGCCTTACTTTTGATTTTATCGGTACCTCAACAGACGAGTCCTCCGATGACCTCTGTACGGTGCAAATACCCACAAGTTGGCGACCGGCATTTTTAGATTTCACCACTTTAAAACTGTTTTTCGACTTGTATCACTCTCTGCCCAACACATTGTCATCACTCGCACTGTCTTGCCTGGTACAAATAGCGTCCGTGAGAAGGTCGTTATTCAGTAATACCGAAAGGGCTAAATTCTTGACGCATTTGGTAAACGGGGTGAAGCACATCTTGCAAAATCCTCAAGGTTTGAGCGATTCTGCTAACTACCACGAGTTCTGCAGACTGCTTGCCAGACTCAAGTCCAATTACCAACTCGGGGAATTGGTTATGGTGGATAACTATCCCGAAGCTATACAGCTGATTGCCAAGTTTACTGTACAAAGTTTACAGGTAATATATCTACAGGGTGTTCGGTTTGAAACTATCAGGCCGATATTTCGGAAACCGAAAACAACCAAGTTGTTTAAAAAAAAAACAACTGTTTTTGGGAAATGACCATTTAAGTACACAATTCTGTTAAAATAATCGAAATTATCGACTACATATTTCTGAATATTATACTATTATTATTATTATAATAAAAATACCCAGTATGGCAGCTATAACAGTTCACTAACATGATACTAGGGATAAGAGGAGAAAAAATTTCTTTAAATGAACAAGGCTTTGTTCCATCGCCTTTTGAGTTAATGATTTTTTGTAACTTCATTAAAAAACAATCAAAATATGTAAATAATTTCTAGCCAAATCAGAAGCTGGATAAGTCGTTTTTATTTTCCAATCTGTCAAATTTAATATAAATAAGTTACAAAGCACTTATGACTCAAAATTAATTTTGGCATTGAATTATTGTTTTTATTTTAAAAGTTGGTCCAAATATAAATGAAATTTTGAAATCGCAAAAATAGCATTCACATTACAGTTCATATAAGAAATATTACAAAAAATTCTAAGGAATTTTTACAAAATTTTGTTTTTTAGTTGTCTATTTGTATCTTCCTGCATCATAAATTATATCAAATGTATTAATAAATTTTTAATCGTTATTCATCTTCAAATTAACATATTTCTGGGCATCAGAAAGTCCCATTTCTAGCATCAGATTTCTAAAATCTTGTTATTCTTTTTTATTATTTTCCTAAAACTACATGTTTGATTTTTACATTTCAAATTAACTAATTTTTAAACTTTATTATCGTAAACTGCAGGAATATGGATAGTACTAAACTCAATAGTTTCTGGAATAATTTTTTTATCTTCATGTTTATATGATGTTATGACGTACAACCCCAATGAGTTTTGTTATAAATCAAGAAAATTTTTGAAATGATTTGAACTTTTTCTGAAATTAGTATATGTCTTATAGTTTTTGAAATATCAGACTCGGATGTTTTGAACAGAACACTTTGTATCTATGAAAATACTTATATTGATACAAAACAAAGACATCTAAAACTTTTCTGTTACTCTCGACCTTCTAGATGTGGCAATTCGCCCCCAACAGCGTACACTACCTGTTGAGCCTCTGGCAGAAAATGGTGGCTTCCGTCCCGTACGTCAAAGCCACAGAACCGCACTTACTAGAAACCTACACTCCCGAAGTAACCAACGCTTACATAACCTCACGTCTGGAGTCCGTAGCGGTGGTCGTGAGGGACGGATTGGAGGATCCCCTCGACGACCTAGGCATGGTCCAGCAGCAGCTGGAGCAGCTGTCGGTGATCGGAAGGTGCGAGTACCAGAAGACCTGTACTCTCCTGGTACAGTTGTTCGACCAAGCGGCTAGGAGTTACTCGGAACTCCTGGCCAGCCCCAGCAACCAGATAGAAATTACCATACAAGAAGGTGAGAGAAGTATATATTGCCATTTTTTTTAAATATAAATGTTTGTTTTACTTTCAGGTCAACTGACGTGGCTGGTATATATAATAGGGTCTGCGATCGGCGGTAGGGTGTCGTTCAACAGTAACGAGGAGCACGACACGATGGACGGAGAGTTGGTGTGCAGGGTGTTGCAGCTGATGAACCTGACGGATTCCAGGCTGGCGCAGGGGGGCTGTGAGAAACTAGAGTTAGCTATGTTGAGTTTTTTCGAGCAATTTAGGAAGATATACGTGGGGGATCAGGTGCAGAAGAACTCGAAGGTGTACAGGAGGCTGTCGGAGGTGCTGGGGCTCAACGACGAGCCGACGGTGTTGAGCGTCTTTATTAGGAAGATGTAAGTACACAAATGTTTTATGAGCGGTCTTAATAATTGGTCGCATCCGATGTTTACAAACGTTCCATAAGTTTGTCCTCTTGATAATTATTGTCTTATTTATTTCAGTATAACGAATCTAAAATACTGGGGCAGGAGCGAGCAGATCATCAGCAAGACCCTGCAGCTCCTCAACGACCTGTCCGTCGGATACAGCTGCGTCAGGAAGTTGGTGAAGCTGGACGAGGTCCAGTTCATGCTGAACAACCACACCAGTGAACATTTCCCGTTTCTGGGAAATTCCGTGGCCATAACAGAGATGCGGTGCCGTTCCATGTTCTACACATCACTCGGGAGGCTGTTGATGGTGGACCTGGGGGAGGACGAGGACAGGTTTCACACTTTCATGCTGCCGTTGACGGGTGAGTCCTAAATTAAGAAAAAAAGTAAGTCTTGTAACACTGTATTTCAGCTTCCTTCGAAAGCATAGGAACGTTGCTAGCTTCGGCCGACACTCCATTATTTGCAGCCGACGAGGCTAAAAAGGCTCTGATCGGGCTTGCGAGGGACCTACGGGGTCTAGCGTTTTCATTCAATACCAAAACGTCGTACATGATGCTTTTCGACTGGATGTATCCTTTTAGTAAATAAATTCGATTCGATGGAAAATGCATATCCATCAAATTATATACCCGAGCCTCTGGTGTCATTTCCCATCAGGTGGATTATTATTATATAGTGCTCATACTAAACTATAACAGATGAATGTTAGAGATCATTGATGCAGAGATTCACAAACTAAACACAGTGCTTTACAAATATTTTGTATTAAAACGTTTTCCTTAATCGACCCGTCAGATATCCAAATTACACCCCGATACTACTTAGAGCCATAGAGCTGTGGTACCATGACCCGCAGGTGACGACGCCCGTGCTGAAACTGTTCGCCGAACTAGTACAAAATAGATCACAAAGGCTGCAATTCGACGTTTCCTCTCCGAACGGTATATTATTATTTAGGGAAGCTAGTAAAATAATTTGTAGTTACGGTAAGTACCGGATATAACGTCGTTGGGCCCGTGAAAACGCAACCGTTCGGATTTCAGGTAGTAGAATATTGAACGTAGAAGTACCAAAAGAGCAGACCTACCCCCTGAAGCTGAAGGGCATCTCTATATGCTTTTCCATGCTGAAAGCGGCGCTGTGCGGCAGCTACGTCAACTTCGGAGTTTTCCGACTGTACGGCGACGAAGCGCTGGACAATGCCTTGAATATTTTTGTAAAGTTGTTGCTGTCCATCCCGCAGTCGGACCTACTGGTAAGTGCCTTCGTAGAGGGTCCCAAAAATTATTGAACCTGACTTAGATGGAGTATCTCGGGCGTAGTATTGGGAATTAAGATACTAAATTACAAATGAACTACTAATGTAGTTCACATGACAACTCATGTAAACTACATTAGTAGTTCATTTAAACAAGTCATGTAAACTACATTAGTAGTTCATTTGTACCGTAGGTTGTCCATACAAAGGATACAAAAAATGAGGGTTACTGAGCTCGTATTACTCTAAAATTTTAACTTACCTTCAATCTCTTTCACCGTCGACATTTTTAGGACTACCCTAAGCTGTCGCAGATCTACTACGTCCTGTTGGAGTGCCTGGCTCAGGACCACATGAGTTTCCTGTCGACGCTAGAGCCGCACGTGTTCCTCTACATCCTCTCGTCGATATCCGAAGGACTAACCGCTTTAGGTGGGAACCTAAATCATTTTACAGGTCTGTGCATGTCAGGGACACAGCGAAAGACGTCGATTTTTTATTTCGTATGCCGTAAAGGAATCAATGCAGTGCTCGCGTGGAGGATGATTTTAGTTTGGTGTTTATTGGAATCGCATGAGGATAATTTTGCATGTTTGGGGCCTGCATTGGTTTCGAGCTTTCATACGAGCAGAGCAGATCTGGTTTTGTTCTTGAAACGCTTTTGTTGTAGAACGTTTTACATTTGAGTCTGTTGCTGTTCTTGTCTCTGACTGTACATGAGATTGTGTAAACATTACAAGTAGGCGTGTTTTCTAAAATTTTTCTAATACCCTCGTTTATCAGTCGATTCATTCATCTCGTATTAACGGCTAAGACTATCTTTGGTAGGATCTGCTAACGTTCATGACCCGGAAACAATTTATCGTTACAATTCGAACGGTTTGAGGTCAAGAAAATTTTTGAATTAATCTCAAAACTTGCTACGTTATCATGAAAATTGAAGGAGGGACAACAAAATTCTTCATACCGCTGCCTATTTTTTTTTATAAGTGTGGCGACAGTGCCTCTTCGTATTATTACCTGTTCTGAATCTCTATTTTGTAGATACGATGGTGTGCACGGGTTGTTGCGCCACTCTGGACCACATAGTCACTTACCTGTTCAAGCAGCTGACGCAAAAAGGTGAGTTTAAGCGTGATCATAATCGGCTAAATCGTGCCTTTGTTATACTAGTCTGTCGAATGAACCAAATTGCAAATCTAATAATTATTTACTTCATTGTTCAGTTCACATTCATTCGATTTTCAAGGCAAGCGTTGCAGTTTGCAGTAAACAAGTCAGTACTTTGAAAATAACTTTACTTTAAACTACTTTATTTAAAGGAAATTTGTAGATTCAAAATGTATAATTAAGAAATTCCACTGAAACAACGCGACAAGGCAGTGGAATTTGCACTAGAGATTTAGCCGCCTTCCCCTTAACGGTAAAATCTCTTCACGTAATTTCTCCTCTGAACAGTCTATCCAGGCAAGGAGGCGCGGGTGGGCATGGCGCCGAGCAGCGACATGTTCCTCAAGGTGCTGGAGATGCACCCGGAGATCCTCCAGCAGATCCTCAGCACCGTCCTGAACGTGATAATGTTCGAGGACTGCAGGAACCAGTGGTCGATGTCGCGGCCCCTCCTCGGGTTGATCCTCCTCAACGAGGAGTACTTCAATCAGATGAGGGAGAACATCATCAGGAGTCAGCCGCCCGACAAGCAGGCGGCCATGGCGCAGTGGTTCGAGAACCTCATGGACGGCATCGAGCGGAATTTACTCACCAAAAATAGGGACAGGTAGGTTGAATTCCCCCTGTTGAAGAAAAATTTTGCGCTGACCTACGGTACAAATGAACTACTAATGTCGTGTAAACCACGTCAGTAGTTCATTTGTACAGTAGGTTGTCCATTTGTCTTAAGCTGAAATTGGCGTCATTGGTATCAGTATGAACTTGTTTTAACATTGTATAGAGTTGATGTTGAAGTAAAAATGCATTTCTAGGTTTACGCAGAACCTGTCGATGTTTAGGAGAGACATAAACGATTCCCTGAAAGGGCCCAATGTAAATACTTCGTCTGTTAGTGATATGATGACTTCATAGTGATTCGTAGAGCAGAAATTATGTGAGGTTAAGTGCTGTTGTATGTATTGTGAAATATAAAAATTTGATTGTTATTTAGGTACACTCTGCATTTATTTTAATTGGAAAATTGTGTTTTTAGCGAAAATGTGTACTTTTTGCTGATTGTGTGTACTGCAAGACTCGGAACGTTTGTTTTTTTTATAAGTTATTGAGGAAATAAATGCATTGATTATCTATGTACATTGTTTAGAAGTGCTGGTCAATTATAAATTCAGCCCGTCTGATTTATACACTTGGAGAATTGAGTAAGTCTGAAAGGGACACGTAATTATTAAAATTAAATAAATGCAATTTAATAAGAATTGGCGGTCTTTCATTCTCCGAAGTTTCAACGATACTCTGCCGATATCCGTTAATATTAAAAGAACTTTCGTTTTCTCAAGACTTTATTGCAACAAATTATAAATGTACAAATGGCGGATACGTTCTTAACAACAACGATAAATATCTTACAAATTATTATTGCTTGTGTAGACTAGAGTGAGCAAATCTGTTTGTACACTGTTCTTAACAAGAAAATTTGTATCAAAACTACATAAAACTAAACGTATACCGTAAATCTCTTTAACTATATTTTAAATTAAATATAAGAACCTAAAACCACAAATTATAATTTTTTTTAATGCAAAAATAATTTCCGTGAACAATATGCACTCAACATATCACAAAAGTAATTAAAATCCTACGATTTGCTTCTGATATCACCACCCCAACCACGGCGGTTGGTTCATCTTGTGCACGGGCGTAAAAGTCAAATTCACAGGTAAGTTTATTATAGCATAGTTCCTCTTAAGTTTTTCCAGCGTTTTTAGGATCATTAAACCGTTCTTTCCCATCAAATAAGCGGCGGGTATGTTCACTTCTTCACTGGAATTATCGTCGATCATTTCTATGAAATAATCCTCACTTGAATGATCGATATCACTGATTATCACCGCTTTCGCCCCTGCTTTTTCAGCGATCACACACTTCGTTTTAAACGAACATTCCCTGCAATTACATATTTTTTCAACAAATCCACGATTAATTTAAAACATCTTACCCCCTTTCTATAAAAGCTACATTTCCTTCTACGTCGTCCAAGTTGTCCGGCGGTTTACACCCGTATCTAGGACTCACTGGCACTAGCGGCACATTTTTCACATGAAATGACTCGTTCTAGAATAAAAACAAACTGTACATGTAACAGAAACCACCGGTACACTTTACTTACAAAAGGAGCCCCAAAATCTTTCGCTGGTCGAATCCTATAAGTGTATTCCAACTCCGCAGGGTCTACTATTTCAAAAAATATGTCCCCATTTATAACTTCCGCTGTCGAAGTGCCGTCCATTAAATGAAGAGTATTTGCTAAAAAAACATAACCTTTAATATGCTGGCTTTAATAAAATGTGAAACTTACCTCCGCAGTGTGTTAAAACTACACAGGAACATACATTTAATACGTATAATATAATTGAACGAAAAATATCTTCCGGTTGCTTCTTCATGACAGTTTTAACCTACTAAAACGTAAATATGAGGTTATATTAGTGTTTATTTCATACTTGTTAATAGAAAACTTGTTTCTTTTATGGTGTATTATGTAATCTTACAATCTGGTTGAGATTAAGTAAGAATAAGATTAAATACTACATAAGATTAATATACACCTGTATAAAAAATTTATCACCAAATTTCACTAGTAGATAATTACTAGTATCCTCTGTCTGTATCTTATCAATTATTGGTTAATTCAATTATTTTTACCTATAAATTATTCCATGAGATTTACATATTTTCTAGAAATATTTGCCAGTTTTTTCTAGAACTTTTTTCCAGCAAGTTGTCAAAATTTTAAGGTTAAGTACGTAAGTGTTTTGCAACTGTACCAAATGCCAAATAAATTTAACCTAGATAAAACTTACAAACGGTCTTTTGCTTAATAAATGTTTAACAAAGCAAATATAACTGTCTGTTGAGGAAAAGTGATATTGATAATGGAAGAGGAGCCAGTTGAACAGGCTGATAATGAAGAAATAAAATCAACTGCAATAGTAAAATATTCTTTACCGAAACCAGCTCAGTTTATGAAATTACAATGTAACACTGATCTAAATTTGCCTCCCTCAAATTGGTTGAGCAGCTCAGCAGACTCTTACGGCTTACAACATGTCCTATCACATTCAAAAGGTTTCTCGAGGTAAGCTAAAAACAACTCGATTATCGACAAAATCTAAAACTTTGTTTAGTTTTAAGATGGCTCATATGTTCCCCGACTGCGTAGGAGAAGTTGATGTGGTGTCTGATTCGGAGAACATAAAAAAATTGCTGAAAATACCCTATTATAAGGGACACATCAGCATGATGGTACATAGAATAGAAAACACCCTTCTTCTCGACGACTTTGATATCTACAAACACCTGCTTAAAACGGCTGAGACTGAGTGGGAATGGCTGAGGAAATTTTTCTTTGAAAATATTAATAGGGCCACTTGTGAAGAGGATAAGAATCTGTACATTAAAAGTCGTAGACGGGAGGCTTTGAGGGAGAAAAGTTTGGTTTCCAAATTCTTATATCATAGTCTAGTTGAGAGTGATCTTACAGAAACTAATGATTTGGTAGAAGGTTGCAGTTCCCTACCCAATGAACACCCGCTATTACCTGAACCTTCTCCTTCTACAGAGTGCCCCGATCCACCTTCTTCCGATCATAAATACACCAGAAATGTAGTCTGGACATTTGAAGACATAGAAATGTTAATCGGTGAGTATTTTTTTTACACGTCAAATCTTTTTTTAATTATTCCTCTCTAGGTACTGATATGCCAATCTTTGGTGGTGGTACTCATCCGTGTATTTCCCTCCGTTTGCGGGACATGAGCAAACCAATCAATGTCTTAACGGGCATAGATTATTGGTTGGACAATCTAATGTCGAACGTCCCAGAAGTGGTTATGTGCTACCACCTTAATGGAATCGTGCAAAAATATGAACTCGTCAAAACAGAAGACTTGCCGAGGCTGGACAATTCCAAATTTTCCCCGAAATTAATCAGAGATGTCGCTCAGAGCATACTGAGTTTCCTAAAGTCAAACGCTACTAAAGCCGGACATACGTATTGGCTTTTCAAAGGCAAGGATGAAGAGGTAGTAAAATTATATGATTTAACAAGTCTTTGTTCTGAAAAAGACGTTGATAACGAACAAAACCCGTTCACAATACCCGTGGCGATGTTACTGTATCGTGTAGCGAGGAATATGAAACATTCCACCGACCGTATACAACCAGGGACAATAAGGATGTTGTTAAAGAACTGTTTAAAACTTTTACCCGAAGAAAAGTATCCGGAAATAGTGACTTCTTCGTTATATATGCTGTCTGATCTGTACGTCCCGGCAAATACCAATCCCGAGTCGCCCGGCTTAGACGAACAGGAGCAAGACGAGGATTCCGAGTCTATATACGACGACGACTTATCGGAAATCGACCGCAAAGATCAAGCCACAAAAATACTCGTACTTAATAACGGCAGTATGGAAAAGTTTAAGAATTACTACAAGCCGCCACCACCAATAGTAGGGGGAGTGGAAGAGAGATGTCTACAAGCCCTACAACATGTAGCGGCCGGCTTGAATTGCCTCAAATATTTTCCGAAGCAAGATCCAGAAAGTGGGGAAAGGAAGGAAGAGGAAGAAGAGGTTAAAATGGCGAAACCGTTCGAACCTATCCCGATGCCATACGCGAAACTAAACGAAGAGAAACCCACACAGGAACCCAGCAAAAAGAACAAGAAGAAGGACCGTAAGAAAAAGACTGAGAAAGAAAAGGTGCAAGATAACACAGCAGAAAATAAAACAGCTCTATTATTGAAGAACAAAAACGAGGCACAACCTTTACCGACGTGGCGGGAGAGTAACCATAAGATCTCCTGGAAAGACCACCTGAAAACGCTCCTCTATGAGAAAGCCGTACTAGTCTACGCCACGCTATCAGAATACCATTTCGTTTGCAGCAACTACGGCTCTTGCTTGAGGACCATCGGATTGTTAGCCAGATGCCAGTTGGTGATGAATAAATTGCAGTACACTTCCAATGCCTTGCGAGAGAATTGTCTGCTAGGCCGTGCCGGAGACTGCTGCATCATGATGGTTCAAACGTGGAGCAAATCAGAGATATATTGCCAGCAACTACACAGCAATCCAGACGAAGACCTCAAGATGATGGAACAGCTCGAACAAGACGAACAATTTTACAAAATCGACATAGGCGAGAGCAATACCAGGTGCGTCTTCATCTACGACATCCGCACTATCGAACAGATCCTGCTGAAAGCCATCGAATGTTACGAAGAAGCATGGAAGCTGTCCGAGACCGACAACATACTGCGGAGATTGGGGAATAGCTTGAACGAAGTCGCTTCCTACTACCTGAATATGGCCAAGATGTCCAAGAAAGAAGAAGACATCATATTGATCTGTAAAAAGTCTGAGCCCTACCTTACTCGTGGCTTGGAGATATTCGAGAAAGTGAAGGACGACGCTAATATAGCGTTGCTGTACACCAACACGGGGCATCTGCATAGGTTGCTGGCCCACGCGAATACCCCGACGGAGAGGGGGGAGCTTACGCCTCTCGAAAAGTTGCATTACAACAAGGCGTTCATCAATTACAAGAAGGCGTTGCAGGTTTTAGGGGATAGGAAGCACTGTCCGGGTATATGGGACGCCGTCAAGTGGGAGCTCTCCACTGCTTTGTTTAATATGGGCTCGATCATGCACGAAAATCCACCCTCGTATTTGGTAAGTCTTTCTCTTTGTATATTATGTGTGTTTCTGTCGATATTTGAATTTCATAACAAATTATTTATGCAGTTTTTATATTTTTTGCAATGTTACCAGTATAGGAATCAGGAATATTCTTTTTTTAACTCAATTAAATCAATTAAACTCTTGACTACGCCGTTACTGGGCAGCCCCCGATTAGTATTATTATTTAAATATACTTTAAAATACTGGGCATTCAATTTCAAGCCTTGGAAATTTCAGAGCAAAACAGAGGCAGAAAAAGAAGTGATAGAAACTCTGCAAAAGGCCCTCCAATACTGCGACTTAGACGAAAACAATCCAAAATATCCTTTGTATCAGTACAGAGCAGCTATAATACACTACCGCATAGGTACTCTGTACCACAGCCACATTTGGTCGACTCCCAACGATTCCAGTAATAGAAAGAACATTATACAATTGGCGAAAATAAACTACGAAAAGGCCGCCAAACTCTACTTCCAAAGTTCCGATCCTGTTAACTATTTCACCGCGCAGATGCAGAGGTTTGTGCTGTCTGAATATTTAACAGAAAGTAAGTGTTGTAATAATTGCCCAAGTATCGAGACGTTGCTGTAGTCATCGCACAGTTCTTTTTAATATAATTTCTCCTTTTCAGCGACAAATGTTTTAAACACGAAGATAAAGCACCTCCAGCATTGTCTGGAAATAGTGTTAGAGCTGGAAGAGATGATAAATCTTCTGATTGAAAAGAAAGTAGAAGTTCTCGATGACAACGAGAATACCGAGGAAGAGAGCGACAACAAAAAGACCTACAAAACGTGTTTTTCCTTATTGAAACTTGTGAAACGTCGTTTGCAGCACATCTTGAAAACCCTGATCAAAATTTGTCTAACGAAGCCCCCACCTAATAAAGACTGCGGTAAATTGGCAGAGTTGTACAAAGCGTGTTACAAGAAGTCGTTTGAGTTAAAAGATGATTTGGATTATAATAGTTTGCTGGAAAAGTTGGGAAAAGTACTGAAAGCGATTAGAGAAGAACTTGAATCTTTTAATACTTAATAGCTTATTTTTTAGGTTTAGGAATTAATTTATTTTAAATAACGAGCGCATTTAGCTTTCATCTGATTTTTTATGTACATTATGTTTTCTTGTTTGTTTCTTTTCAGCGTTGTAAAGTTGCATTATACTCTACTGTGATAAATAAAGAAATAATTGATCATCTATATACAAATTGTTCTTGTTTACTTAAATTAATACGTCGCTACGAAACAATTAAAATTTCGCCGTGCAAATTATTACTCAGTTCCCTTTTTAGAGCGGGATCTCGAAACGCTAATGTGAAATTAGAATGCATCATCGCTTCAAGGCCGATATCCTCTTTAGTATTAATATCGTATTGTGGCACCTCTACTTAGCATTATTAGTATTTAATAGATCATCAGGAAATAACAGTTTAATCATAGACATTCCAAAGGAGGAATTACATCATTAAAATGGTGTGTTTTACATACTAATGATGATAGAGAGGATAATGGATATTCAGGGAAAACCTTTAAATATATGCGGATGCCATAATTTTCATTCAGTTCTTGCCTTGGTACGCATCATTTTGGACGTGAATATGTGTTCTCGAAGTGTCTTGTTCGTGGTAAGTAGTAAGTAAAACCACATATGTAGTTTTTTTGTGAATATTATATAATCACTTGAGATCCTAGTACAAAAAAACATTTTAAAATTAACATACAATATTTCGTACACAATTATTCTACAAATTGTATTCATTAAATAGTTAAATGGAAATTATACCATTTGCATTGTGATGTAGGATCCGTTTACAAAAAGCTAACAAAGTTTATTTATTATTTATTCTACTAATCCTAGCTTTTTCTCACCATGGCATGTGCCACGATGATACTGGGAGCCCCAGCACCAATTCCTGGTCCACGCCCTCAATGGGCATTGGGTTATTCTTATCCTTACTACGGTAGTTACTACTACCCTTCTTATGGTAAGTCGACAATAATATTGTCGTAAGCATTTATGCGATATATTAATATGTTGATGGGTGTTTCAAATTCAATGAGTTATTGCAGAAAAAAAATTTAAACATGTTACTAGGTTTTACTTACGTATTCATAAATTTATTAAATTTTTGCAGAAATATTATTTTACCTTTCTTTTTTTAGGTTACGCATACTCCTCACCTTATGTTCTTCTCTAAGAAGTATGGAAGATGTGTTTCCAATTTACAAGTTTCGATATCATACTTGTCTGTAAATTTATGTATTGTTTAACTTTATATGTACTTTGAGGTATTAAGATATTATGTTGTAAAAAAAATAAACTCTTAATTCAGTCTTTACGTTATTATAACTTTAAAATAAGCAAAACCTAATTAAAAAGAAAAACTAAGAACGTTGGGAGGTTAAAACTAACCATAAAATCAAATGTCAAAATTTCTGAGAAATTTACAAATTTAGTGTGTTTTTAGCAGGGCTGCCAACCAAACCGTTTTTAGTTTGACTTTCTTTAAAAGTTTGTTTAAAATTAGCTCTTCAAAAAACTTTTTCAGTTTAATCCGTCACAAATGTAAAGGAAAAGTAAAAGACATCATTTTGATTTTTTGTGTGAGTGCTACATCTTGTTTTAGGCTGTAACAGGTAAGATGAACTCAAAATGGCTTCTTTACTGTGGAATTTTTTATAATTATTTCCTGACAGTAGGCTAAAAAGTTATTTTATTCAAAAAAATGTCAAATGAGGCTTGCGTACTGGGTTCTCACGATATATTTAATTATATTTGCGACAATATATATAATACTAGTTTGTGTTCTTTATTATTTATATCAAATGGATGTGCCCAGTGAATTGTGAATTTTTTTATAAAGTTGGTTGTGTAGGCAACAAAACAATTTCCAATCAGTTTGTTTGATTTTTATCTTTGTAGTTTTTGGTGGGTGGAAACTCAAAAGGCTGATCAAATTTTGTGAATAAATGATCTAAGGTAATGCTCAACTTTATAACTTATTATCACAAATTGACCTTTAAATTTTCTAGTGTTTTGGATAGACAGTAGAAAAGTTAATACTTGTCCACGGTTTCGAGAGAGTCAAAATTACAAAAGGGAATGGAGATTTTTTGTAAGTACATTTCCCCTTGTCAAAGTCACAGCTATGTTTTATATTGATGTCAATTGACAATATTTTTAATCGTAAAAGAAACAAACTTGATCATTAAATGATGTCTTTATTTAAATATAACTACAATTACATTCATAACAGAGTAAAAAAATATGTAAAAATTTGAATTTTATATTGGACGGAGAACATATAACAACAATAAACCATTTATGGTTAAATTAAAGTTGATTAGAAAGTAACAGTTTTGTGCTAGATCCTTCTCTTTCTTCGTACTGGCTACCTTATAAAAGTCATGTAAAAATAAACTAGCATGATTCATATGAATTAATAATTATCTACGACTAAGTTGTACAACAATGTTATATTTTTCATTATTTGGAATTAAGAATGAACACACTGCTAAGTATATACACAGATTTTTGTACACATCAGTAATAAGTAACTACTGGAAAATAAGAATTTAAAATAAAATTGCATCTCGGCCTTTGAAACAATATAAAAAATATACATCTAGACTTAACAACCATTGTTTAGAGTTAATTACGAATTATAAAAATAAACGATTAACAAAATATTTTCGACTCTTGTCAAAATAGTTAAAAAAAAACATATAAAAAATAAGTAAATTACATATAAAATAGTACATTTTTGGACGGTTTGTAAAACATATAGAGTATTCAAGGCACTAATTCTTTGTCAAGGCCTTGCACATCAGATCTAACAGTTACAAACAAAAAAAGAGATTTATCTAGGACCGTAAATCCCAAAACAAACAAAGACCAAAATAATCGTCATCCATATACTAGCCTGTACGCTGCTGGCACCGGCCAAGCGGCATTTGAACATGTCGAAACGGGTTTCGTTGTTGTCAACTAGGTTGCTGAATTCCGCCTCGACCAGTTGACCATCGTAGTAGGTGATAGGGTCCTCGAACGGGTATTCGAAGCCTTGCTTGCACTCGCATTTATACCCGCCCGTCTCGAAACCTCTACCGAGGATAGGAACGCACTGAAAAGGAAGTGTGTATATAGTTTTTGTTTTAACGACGGAATTATATATATAACTTACGTATGACGTTTTCTGGTCACACTTGTTTGTATTCTTGAAAGCATTGGCTACGTAGTAATCGTCAGGGCACTGATTAATGTCCAGTTTTAGTAAGTCCATCGTTACTGCTACTACACCCCTGAAAAAATACAAAATTATCAGGGAATTTCATGGATAGCGGAAATGTCACTTACTTGAATTTAAGCTTTACTTTGAGGCTGTCCCACCCGAAGAACGGGGCCACGTACTTCACCTTCCACATGGGGACTTTGCCGTGGCAGTCGAAATATGGAGCCGTCCAATGCCCGTGCTCCAACTTCGCCCCGTAGTAATAATTGGGGTATCGTTCGTATTTCTTCATATTCTCACCCGTCTCATTAAACCTGATCTTTATTTTCATCCAGAACTTTTCCAAGTTGTCAAAATTGGACGCCCACCGGTATTTCAAGAACTTGAACCACGGTTTGTTTAAATACACCTCTTCGGATTTGTTCAGCCTCGCCAGATCTTCCACGTGGAAAGTCCTCGTGTTGAGAATCCTCTTGTAAGCGTAGGGGGCAAACAAGGTTCTATTCGTAAATTTGTTCCGTTCCCAGTAAGTGCCCGCCGACCAAATCTTACTGTTGCCCAAGACCAAAGCCAAGGTCTCTCCGATCATTTGATCCTCCGTGAGTGGTTTGTCTGCCACCCTCTTTCCGGAATAAACTTCCTTAGGATCGGAGACTTGTAGGAAGGCGCTTATAAAGTTGGCCAATCTCAAGGCCATTTTGGCTTCGTTCTCGAAGAATTCTTCGGCTCCGTACATAACGCCCCCGTGCAGCCTTAGTTCCTCGGGTTTGTAGTGTATGCAGTTGTTTTTGTTCATGCCCAGGATGAAGTCGAGAGTGCGGTGGATGTTGAGTTTGTGTTGGTTGAAGTTTGCCGGCCCGGTGGTTTGATTTAGGTATTCCCGGTATCGGTCCAAGTACATGTTCCGTAGGTAAGGCGGGGCTTTCTCCCATTGCACGGGCAGTTTCTGGATCCCTGCATTGAAACATTAATAGATAAATTTGACACACAAAAACTACAAAATTCTTTACTCCCCTTACTTCAAAATCTGATTAAACGTTCATTTTTATTTAATAAATGTATTTGCATTAACTAAATTGTATTTAAAAGAAATTGGAAGCGACTGATTCTGCCGCTAATTACATTTTTTCTCAGACTTACATCCGATTTTCAAACAATCGAATCCGTTGTAGTATTGTTCGGCTGTGGCCCGTTCGACGAGCTCCCCTAAAAACGGCCTCCTCGTTTGTAACGGCAACCTAAAACCAGGCCTACACCGACACTGATAGGCTCCTCGACGAAAGCCCCAACCGTGCAGCGGTTCGCACTAAAAAAACGACGAATAAGTATACGTTTCGTTTTTAAAACTTGCCTCGTTACCTCGGTAGTCTCCTTCTTACACCTAGCCGTGTCGGAAAAGATATTGGGGCCGTTATTTCCCATTCCCGGCGGGCACTGGTTTATGTCTATCCGCTCAAAGTCCATCTCTACCACAGCTGCAGCAGTATACCTGCAATATTCCGCTTTATTTACTATTTTACAAGTTCCGTTAAAAAATTTAAATAACTAGTCCCAAGTTCAAGGTTTTGTTATGTTTCCATTCATGAGTTTTTTTATGAAAGGGACGAGTTGTGTCCCTTCATCAGGCCACATCAGGTAGAAAGATTAACAGTCATGTAATTTAGATGTTATGTCTCTCTTGCCCTTTGAAATTTTATTATTAATGGGCATCCCAAATGGAAAACGGGGTTCTGTTAATTACTTTATCATGAGGGTTGTTAACCTTCTGTGAATCATTATAGGGGCTAGCCAAAATGTAATTAAAATAATAGCTTATTTATTTACGGGCATGGTCAAAGGATAAGAGTAAAAGGGTAATAAAAAATAAATTAGCAAATAATTAACTTTGTACAATGTCTACCTTATCCTAATTCAAAATAATGATACTTTGAATATTTGTTATATAAAAATAAAATGTTTAAATCAAATACACTGAAGTTTTTTAGTGAAATATAAATTTGAATATCCAAAACCAAGTACTATTAACATACAATATTTAATTTTTAGCACAAGACAGTTTCTATTTGTTTTTACAATTATACAAATGTACTGTTTTATGTAAAGTATGTGTAAACGGCTCCTTTTTTACTAGATTAAATGTTTGCAACGGAAATTTTGTCCAACGGTCAGTTGTGAGTAACCGGTTCATATTTTTGTGACCTGGACAGCGTGTGACTAAATATTTCACCAAAACTCAACGACTGAATCAACGTTACAAAATAATAACAAAAATCATGTAAATATCTCTTGAGCTGTAATTAATGCTTTTTAATTAATTTGTGGATAATGTGATCAGCTAAATTTTGCATTTATTTTAAAAGTCCTAGTGATATGCAGCAAGGACACATTTTTTTAAAGCCATACTCTATCATGGTAGTAAAAACAGTTTGAAATATCTTGGAAGAAAAAAAAAACTTGGTTTCAAATTATGTATTAATAAAAGCTGTATACCAAATATGAATATCGTCACCCATCTTCTTAGAATTAAAATAAAACAATTTTTTTCTAACGTTTACCACCGTTTCTAAAAAATTAAACGTTTACAAGAACCCACCATTGAAGCTTGGTCAAACAAATGTGCTACACTCTGTATGGAACTTACGATTTGAAATTCTTCTTTTCAAAAATTAGAACTATAAAATTATCATTAATTAATTAATTTAAAAGTGGCTTTTATTAGTGAAACTGTATTTCAATCTGAATTATTGTCAGTAAAAAAAATCTACGACAATTTGCCCTTGAATTTGCCACATGAACGATCGATAATTAAACAAATTCGCGCAATCAAACATTATGAATATTTTATGCGACTTATACTCACGTAGGGTACTCTATATGCCTAAACCCTGTGTGCCTCGGATAAATATCAGCGATGGGTACCACGGCAGCTACCAGCCATCGGTTCGACCTTCCGCAATCGAAGTAGGGCCTCGTCCACATAACGGGTCCAGGAATTTCGTCGGCTCCTGGCGGCCCGTGAAAGGTAAACGTTTCATTTGTATTGTTGGCGTACCTAATCTCCACCTGATACGTAGTTTTCGTATCGTGCCTCCTGTCTACGTGATCAGGCAACCACTTCTTGTACCATTCGTTTATCCGATAGTAATCTGACGTGTAATCGCTGCTGGTATCGGGCGGTACAGCCCCCAGATCGTGAACTGTGAACGTATTGAGAGTGGAGATTCTTTCCAAATGGATCGGATCGTTGAAATCGTCAGCTCTGAAGGTTCTCGGTGCGAACAAGGGAAAAGTCTTGTTGAAGAACCCTCGGTAGGAGCTGGAGTACGACATGTTGGGGGAGAAGTAGATCGCACTAGCGTTTATGTGCTTGTTGGTCGATACGTCGGCCACCGTGGACAGGAAGTAGTACATCATGCCGGGGTCGTAGGTATCGTTGATGGCCGGACGGATGAACCTGCTCTGCAAGATGTAGGACCAGAAGAAGGCCCTGTTCAGTGCCATGTTGTGCAGGTGCAGTAGCTGCGTTCTGTTTGGGAACACCGGGTTGATGTTGACATCTTTGATATCTGGCAGATGCGATACCGAGGCGTCGGGGAGGTAGAGGTCCCCCAGGTGCTGAATTTCGCAATTGTCTTTGTTAACGGCCTTCATGGCGCGCGACACCTCGTCGAAGGGATCCCTGTCCTGCCATTCGTACTGGCCGATGACGACCACCGACAGTAAACAAACTAACACGACGCACACGCTGTACATCTCGAAGTCTTTATTTCGCACTGTACTCGCTGGAAGGTATCACAGGGCCATTTTGTGGCAGTTTCTGGGTTTGTTTTCCACTGTGACCGTTAATAATTCTTAGGTTACGGATCGTGTCGGACCCAACCCACCAAACAATGCAGGTACAGTCATCGTTTTAGACTTTCCCCCCTTGCGTCCCTCGCTCGTTTTCATTAAGTGGTTGGTTGGATGGTGTGGTGGGAGACGCGTGAGTTCACCTGTGTAGGCGATGATCTTTAACAATTTTCCAACAAGTGGTCACGGAACTGTCAGTTAACAGAATAGTGTTGTGATGCAGGCAACCAGATGTACACCGTTTTGCATATTTTACGCCTAGTGGGTCACATATATAACTTCTACGCCTATGGTTTTTTTTTTGCAAACTACAAATGTAACTATTCAACTTTACTACAAAAATAACTTTTATGCATTTACCATGGAGTGGTACGTTTTGAATGGACGCTCAGATTTTCTAAAAAATATGTTTAAAAGTGAATTATTTTGTTCTGTACCTAGGAATGAACGGATATAGAAAATAATATGGCAGTGGCGCACCCAGGGAAGACGTTTGTTTTAATTTATTTCAAAGTATTTCAACTTCTTGAAAAATTAAATTGTTACACACATACAAGAGGGAAATTCACACAAAACTTTTTCTGGGAGTGTGCCAATATACAGAGCGCTTTTTAAATCATGTCGCAACTTCGTGAGGTTGCTTCTTGAATCGATTTACACAAATTGAGCTAATTATCTAATTAAAAGCAAAAAATTCACCGACTTTGTTTGCAAATCTGTTAACCGCATATATATTGTTTTAATTCCTAATCGTATCTTTAAATATGAGTTTCAATTTGCAAAACTAGGCATTTTCGAATAAAATTGAAATGTTAAAAATCATGAAAACAAAGTTCAAAAGTATGTATCATTAATTTCGAATGCTTTTTGGGAGTTTTGCCATTAGATAATTGTTGGCAGGTTGTTTTAAATTTATTTAATTGTGTGATAAGGATATTATTAAAACTTTAAAAAATTATAATCGGATATTGTCTTGATTTTCTTTTAATATAACGATTTTCTTATCTAAAAGTAATGTTATATTCTGCGTACATTGATTTTTGGAACCAAAGAAATGTTTTTGTTTTATTTGAATTAACTTAACATAAAACAGAATAAAAGTTATTGTTTTAAACAGATTTTAACATCGAAAAGCAGCCTACGCCTATGACGAGTACATGCGTCAGCAAAAGCCCCCTCGCAACTCGTAAGAACAAATTGCCACAGACGGTGGCGGCCTAAAACAAAAAGTAGGAAGTATTTTTGATGTCCCATCATTCTATTAAAAACACGCCACACCGTACACACGCCTCCCTGCGTTCGCGGGAGGATGTTGCGATCGCGCGAGGTTTGCGTAAAAAACAAGACACTTTTACGTCTTCTGCGCCTCCTTAGCAACAAGCAACAACAGCCGCGCCTGCCAGGGGTTCCCTACGGCCGTACGGGGGGGCCGTGGGGGAACCGACGCGTTTGAGTTTAGTGTAAGTGAGCAGCTTGCGACGATAAATAAAAAAAATAGTTTTGGACAGAAATTCTTACTTTAAACTCGGAATTTCGACTTCAAATTCGGAATCCCAAGCTTTATGTAGGAATTCCGTAAAAAAATTGTCACCCCAACAAGTTTTTATTTTTGTATTTAAGACTAAAAGTTTTACGAAAAAAAAACGCAAAATTTCTGCGCTAGTGATTTTTTTCTCGAATTTCAACCGAATTCTCATCACCTCGTAGCTGAGCCGAGTTAATTCGGAAAAACCAAATTGTGTCGAGTCGGAGGTCGGTCGTGGAAAACGTATCTATCGTCGGTTTTCGGGTCGTTAGTCAGCGCATCTAAAAATAGTCGGCGCTGGCACGGAGCTCATTGCATAGAGATTGCATTTTGCATTTTTGTTTTTTGCGAAACGTCAACGCACACGTGACGATCAGAGAGCCGACTCCGCGCGACCGGTCTACTACGGTCCTTGCGCGAGGAGGAGAGAGTGTCTAGTCAAACGACGACGACGCTATAAAAGTTATGAAGTTCGTTAAAGGTGAATGCACTGAACAAAGAAAACGTACTACATGACTAATGGCAGTGGCGTAACAGCGACACGGTTATGCAAGCACGGGCGTAGCGTCCTCGTTAAGGAAATATGTCTCATTCGATATTTGAAGGATGTGTTTATTTAACATTAATTTTTTTTTTTTTCGAAAACGGCCATAAAATTTTGACATTTTAATTCTGTTTCCCAAACGCAAAAAAACAAGAATTCAAGAACAAAAGACTATTTTTTATACAGCTGTTACTTATTAATATAATTGGATAAATTGAAATGAATTGTTCTCTTACAAACATTAAAATAATCTCAGTTATAGCGTAAATATAGCGATCAGAACAAAATCACTGGATTTGTCAAGTTTCTATGATTATACCTAGATTGTTCCCCGGCATGTCAGGCCGACAGGTTGCCGCTTATACGTACCGAATAAATTGATCGATGCGAAGCGTCAGATCAGGGGTAGACATGTACATGTTGTACTTATGTTGTACTTATTATTACGTATTATACCATATATTTTATGAAGCGTTTAGTGTGGAAAAATAGACACTGCCCCTTTTTTGTTTCATATTATTATGCAAATGTTTACATATACTGGGTGATTCACAAATGGTGACCAAAAATGAAACCTCGTATTTTGTAATGAATTTTAAGAGCAGTCTTTCCTTTAAAGTTTTTATCTAGGACGCTTCGTTGAAAGAAGGTGTTAACTTCAAAAAATATTTTTTAAGTTTTACTCGAAAATCAGGCTTTTTTCGAAAAACATAAGAGAGTAGAAATTTATAAAAATTGAAAGACGAATCCGAAAAATATCATGGTTGTTACCGTAAAGCAATGACGTACTATTTTATTTAGATAAATGTGCCACACTGTATCTCCGCCACTGTTCCCAATTTCAAATTATTTCACTTACTAGTTTTTAATTTATTTAAAAAAATTAAAAATATTTTTTAAAGTTGTATCACCCTGTATCTTTTTAACGAAGCATCCTAGATAAAAACTTCGTAGGAAAGACTCCCCTTAAAATTCACCAAAGAATACGAGGTTTCATTTTTGGTCACCATTTGTGAATCACCCTGTATACATTGATGGAAATTTCCTAGCTTCAATAACGTGACAAACGATAATAAAACCGGTTCTAATTTATTGGCAGCGACTTTTAATGTTTATTTCCCTTTTCTTACAATTTTAACATATCGCCAAAAAAAAAAATTGGAAAGAAATACTTGTACACTTTTCATTTAGGGCAAACTTGAAATTCACGAAAAATGACCATGTCCCCTTTTGTCCCCTTTTGAATTTCGCAATTAAATTTGACTATTGTGTTATTCTTTGACCATCTGACTCTTACCTGCTGTTCTGCTGCGAGTGAATTAATATTTATTTTACATCTGTTTAAAAAAAAATATAGTATGTGTAACATACCTATATGTGAATTCTAAAAAATATAGTCATAAAAAACTATAAAATAAGGTTAATGAATAATGTAATTACCTTTTTGTTTGTTATGTTTCAAATGAATTATTTAAAACAATGTTTAAAGTGAGAAAAAATAATTATGCTTTTCCTGAAAGCTGTGTTTGTCTTTGCTGCTGTTGGAAGAATTTTCCAATGCGGAAACTCAAAAGTTACGACATTTTACGCGAAATGAATCTCATTGTCACCCTAACTCTAAACCCTAAAGCAAATATGTGCAAATATAAAGCTGTTTTATGTTGGTGAAAAAATATAGTACTTTTGAAAGTAATCGTCAAAGATATTACCATTTTAAAACAATTTAAAATTATCAACATCCGTATTAACCTACCACCACAAATTATTGGCACTGTATTTATACGTTTTTTAAATTATCTCTCCCAATGTATGTCAGTGTTACTAGTATAAAATAGGAAATAGCAAGTTAAATCCAGGTTATTACAAACAAATGATTGGGTACGTTATTTAATTCATATGTGATATTTAAAACCAATATTGTCAAGCACTAAAATATTAAATGCATAGTAAAAATAACAGTTTCCAATTAATTGATGTCAATTGTCCAGAATATCTGACAGCAGGTTGCATCTACGTATTGCAATGATTGCATACTTGGCGTCTGTTATTTATATACTGAGCAAATAAAATAAAATTACCCACCAAATTACTTGTTAAAATTTATACATTAAATTATTTTACGTTCAATTACAAGCCTTGTCCTGTATCCGTAATACCAGTAGCAATGCTTGCTACGCCACTGCCTGTCGAGTAGCGCGCATTTGTTATACTATACCAGGCGTCTCTGCCCTGATTAAAGCACACGAACTACGCGTATAGAAAAAAAAATTGTGCTGTAACATTAGTAACGTGAATTTGTATGAATAACTACTGCAAACTGCAAGCTCGTTAATATGGCACTCGGCTTCACAATTTTTGGCCAGAACATGCAACTAAATTTAATTGCTGGCACAGAACGCCAGATCATTCTAATTTCTTGGTTTTGCCCTTCTGCGATGTGACCATTCCTTGGCCGGGTTAATTGTAATATTATGAAGTTTGTTTATTAGTCGGTGACTCACGGATAGAGACTTTGCCATCAGAGAAATTCGTTCGACCAGTGCCGTATTCCGGAAGGTCTTAATTGATGAATCTTGTTTATTAGTCACGCGTGTAGTTAAGGGAAAATAAATCAAAATGAAAATATTATTCGATTCTCCTGCAGTTGATACGATAGGGAGTCACCGTGAAGGGTTGAGTCCACGAGCAGAACTCGAGGGATAGAAAAAAATGCCCCTGTCGCCTTGCTTTTTTAGTTGTGTGGGCAGATGGTTTTTGTAACATTAGAGGGGTTTTAAAAAGGGTTGGCACAATGCCGCCGCACAGGTTGTATTATGAAGTAATTCAATGCAAACAGTTTTTTGTTGTTATTTTTAAACCCCCCTTAAAAAAATACATGGCGATTATTAAAGTGTTGCTATTAGAATACACATGCCTTAAAGGACAGTTAAAACAAATTTGCGAAAATAGGAAGTCCCCAAATATTTTTGCAATATCAAAATTTGCTATTGCTTTATCTCTGTATTTATGTCAAAATATGGCTAAAGTTATGTACAATTTAATTAATTAAGGTTTTTCTACTACTGTTTGAAGTGAACTAGTTCCAATTTATTTTTATTTTGAAATAGGTACATATTTCAAAATATAAGCAGGCACGGCAAAGTTAAAATTATAAATATTTAAAAAATTCTTTACGTGATCGTCGAGAAAACCCGATCTCTTGAAAATCAGTTTCTGGTTATTTTTTGGCCTGAAACGACCCAAGGAGCAATCTCCCGAGAACTTACACACCCTGTATATTAAACATACCTTTTAATTTTACCAAAATACCTACCAATTACCGTCTATTAAAGTGTTCTATCTGCCCGAAGTAACCTATCCCAAATTTGTTGCCGCGAGTTGTCCCTAACAATGGGATGATAAATGACGTTCATCAAATCCTAAAAGAGAAAGAAAGGAGTCCTGTCTCGGTCCCTCGTCCTGCCTAACCCCTTCTGGTAGCTCGGAGGGGCGTCGGTGCTGTCCGGCAAGAAGGAACGCAGGCACGGCGCTATTATGGACTTTCTTAGGTGTGTACGACATTCGTAACGGACGAATTCATGGGGGGGAGCTCTTTCACCGTCGAGGTGATGACGACTGGTTTGGTTTATTGGACTAGACTAGGTCACTTGTTTTGAAAATCGTCCTCTTTTCCTCCGTTCGCGATAAGCCGCTTTGTCACTGAAACAACATTGTCGATATGTCGATCCAGACTGTTTATCGACGCTTTCGACTGATGTAGGTCTGTTCATTTTTGTAATGTTAGAAGCAGATCAGAAATGAACAGACTTAGTCAAGTACCGCTTGAGCTACTTTTATACCATCCTTTTATACCATCCTTTTATACCACTTTTTATAACACCCTATATATACGTGTATATTTGCACGTGTATGGTTATACCGTTTGGCCTCTGTTTTTACGAATTTCTGATGTGTCCAAAACAGTTTTCGTGGGTTTAGTTTGTACGAATAGCACCGCATTTGTGTCAAAGAAAATATATTTTGATTCTTGCGGTCATCGCAGGACCAAAAATGTGAATATCACAATGCAGGACAAATTTCGTCGGTTTTACTTAAATATTAGCAACTACAAAAGCAAAATATTACCATTCTTCCTATTCTGTACAAGATTTCGTAGAATTCGCAATGCCTTAAGGACGTTCGATACACCTCTTCCGGGGCGGGCGGTGCGGAGAGTATACCTATGTTTATACACGGGAGTCTTGTTGCAGTACCAACCTTACATAAATTNTAATTTAATTATAAAAAGAAAAATGTCATCCTTTAAATAAAGTCATGAAAATAAGTAACAAATACTCATAAATTGTTATATTAGAATAACTTATAGATAATTATTACAATACACAACAATTAACACAAAAAAGTATAGTACTTAATATTAAACAATTACACCGAACTAACAAATATAATAATTATTAGACAAAATCTTCCAAGGGATCATCTAATTAAATTTTCAAATAAATGACCATCCTGCTAAACACATAAATTTAATCTTTCTTTCAAGGATCATCTTACTCTTGATAACACGATGGAGCGCCCGCTCATTATCATCATGATGTCAGAATAAATGACAATTATTCAGAACGATGGATAGGGCGTGGGGGTTTCATTCAGTGGCCTGCAAGGTCTTGCGATTTAACCCCTCTAGACTTTTTCCTGTGAGGTTATATTAAGGGGTAGGTATATGCCAATCCACCAACAACTCTTGATGATATGAAAAATAGAATAAGAGAATCAGGTAGAAGTATAACTCCAGAAATGTTATCAAGAGTAAGACGATCCTTGAAAGAAAGATTAAATTTATGTGTTCAGCAGGATGGTCATTTATTTGAAAATTTAATTAGATGATCCCTTGGAAGATTTTGTCTAATAATTATTATATTTGTTAGTTCGGTGTAATTGCTTAATATTAAGTACTATACTCTT
>NW_019416231.1:122912-237004 GCF_000390285.2 Anoplophora glabripennis | reverse complement strand
CTTGTCAAATTGAAGATTATGACATAACATCTATACTGTTCGTTTTGCAAAGAGATCCTTTCAATTTTTGTTTCAAATTGCTAGTATATTGCTTTAGATCACGAAAAATTTATTTAATATTAATTATTACTACATATATTTTCGACTGGAATAATTTTATAGTCTATAATTGAGCTATTCAAATATAACGCATCAGTCGAAGCATTAAATACAGCGTACAGTGTTGCCATATTTCCTTTCATTGGATCAGATGTTTGTTCAAATTTGTCAAAACATTATCTATTCATTCCATTATCTCAATAATTACATTGTAAGTGCATATTTTTATTGTTTTAAAATGTTTAGTAATATTTAATTCTTTATTTACAATTTTATTTTCCCGATCCTAACCATTTTTAAGAGCAATATTCACGTTTGATTAAAGTTTTTTCCCAACTCCCATAAGAGCCTGTGTAAAAAAGCATAATTTTTAAAATCATTTTTCAAAAAAACTACGTTGTCAATCGATCTGATGTTTTTACACAAGTCAGTTTGCATATTTATTAACAGATTTCAATTGCTTTGAAAACATTCTTACCATTTTTCTTTTGATATCGAACCTCCTTAAAACCTTCGAACCTTAAACTTGTAAATGCTTCGAAATTCGAAAAGTAAACACAGTTGTGACAAACGACAAATGCGACTTTTCGTCATTATTTACATACCTTCCAACTCATCAACATTAACGTGTTCATCAGGGGATATAAATAAATAAAAAACATTGGCAAGTTCCAAAACAAACAAACTCCACTTGCCAAGAAAATATCTAACGGTAATAAACAAAACTACCCGTCACAATCTGCCACGCTTTTTATATCTGAATTACAGCGTTGTACCTATTTTTGTACCAACAAAGTTTAATGGGCATTTTCTGGATTTTTAGTACCTATTTAATTATATTTTCAACTAGCCTGGAATCGAGGTTTGAAATGGGAGATTATTTGTATCCGAGGGGAACGGCCCCCCGCCAATGGAGAACTGTGTGAGCTTCGTATTTAAGAAATGGTGACATTTGAATCCGTCACACGTACACTGAAGTACGTGGAGCACAATACAGTTCGAAACTAGTTTTTAGTGCATGTGCAACTAACTAATTTGAATATCTTGCGTCGTGTTGAGGATTTTATGACAGACGATTTCCGTTTCTTAGTCCTTTGATGGCAGGCCGACCTTACAGTTATAATCCTGTCATCCGTGCCGTGGGCACATTGCATTCGATTAATAGGTTTTTTGTATTTTTTATATCAAACGTTCAGATTCAATGGTACCAAATTACATTTGGAGAAAAAAAAATTATTACCTGGACTTTTATAAGTGGAAATGGTAAAAGGGCTTATAATAAACCTAAAAAAAAATAAATGCGTGAGCAGGGGTGGCGGAGGGTTAATTTGAGGGGTTGAAAAGTTGTGAAAAATTGTATCTTTGGGTTTCTGGCGAAAATTGAAAAAAGTATCCAATGCAAAAGTTGTAGATCATGCAAAAATCTACAACTTTTGTAGAGGTCACTTTTTACGATAACCCCAAAATTTCCGAGAAAAATGCGAAAACCAGTTTTTTCCTGATTTTTCGATTTTTATTTCTCATTTCCGCAAAAATAACTTAATTTTGACGAAACTTGGTAAAAGTATACCTTTGTGTGTCTTAAATAACCTCAAATTTTTTTGAGATAAAAAAATCAAAGTTACGAGTTCCGTTCCAAAAGTTTCCGAGATATTAATCCGGTCTGAAACACTTTTTTCAAAGAAAAATTCTACTTAGGAAAATCATCGTACAGAGTTGTGCCGGTATCATTTTTTTCGTTTTGACATATACTTTTTGGTGAAATAAAAAAATCTGTAATCACAGTTCAAAAACATGCTCAAAATGCAAAAAAAATTAAAAATGACTTGCAACAATGAATTTTTCAGGGATTTTTGTGGATTTTCAGCAAATTTATACCTATTACAGTTGAAATCCTCGAGAAAAACTTGCAATGCGACATGTCCTAGTCTTGACCCAATTTTTCTAATATATCACTCTTCTATTAAAAAGTTTATTTATATTTTTAATTTGCCTAAACTTAACGAAATTTGCGAAGCAATTAATTGAATTTCTTTAGCGGAATTGCTAAAAAGCATTTTTTATGTGGAAAATCACCTCGTACGCCAATGAAGCAAGGAATGAAAATTCGATTGAGATTTCTAAAAGTAAAACTTCAACATCCTGTCACCATTAAACGAAGCATTTTTAGCTTAAGCCGACTTCAACAATTTTTTTTTCTCTGGAATCTGGGATTGCTGTTTTTTGGGACACCCTGTATAGTAACAAAACAAATTACAAACTGATGCACGAAAAAAAGTAATTGCGCTATCTATTTTTATTAATTTTCATCCAGGATTCAGCTTACGGAAACGACCCTGTCGGTTTTCTAGCGCCTTCCTTCGCGGACGCCGCTGGGCTCAGCCGTCTTTTGTCCCTCGCAGTTCGCAGTCCACGCACCTCGCGATCGCATTTGGCAAGTGCACGGTGGCCAGCAGGGGAGCGGCGTGGAGGGGATTTCGCAAGTCCAGCTGGCGAACCCATGCGCTGCCTCTCTGTCTCGCTCCAAGCGACGTCCGTTCTCCCTCTGCAGCACAACGCAAAATTGGTTGCTTGTGTGTGTCGCGGGGCAGGGCCGTACTCGGGACTTTTTCGCCGTGTTCGAAAAACGGCACAGAAGCGGAAAATGTTTTTTTTGTGACTGGATTTCCTGATTAATTGAATCGTAAACAAATAACTGGATACTTGATTGTAGTGTCGCTTTTTCCATAAGGTTGTTGGGTAAAAGGTTAAATAACCAGTTTTTGCAAAATTCTTCATTGAGGTTTTTCTTAATATTTACATTTTTACTATGTACAGTAGGGTAGCCCATAAAAAACGAATATTTTTTTTTGTGTCTCGAGAAAATATGTTAGTTTTTCATGTTTTAAGAGCCCTTCAAAAAAGCAGCTCAAAAAAAATTTTTTTTAGGGGTCGCTCAAGATTTTTAAAAATTTTCAAAATCGTGAAAAATTTAATTTTTTTTTTAAATTTATTTTATCATTTTATGGGTTGAAAAAAAATCTCGATCCTGAAAATTTCGAATCGATATTTTAATTTCTAAAAACTTGAAAAATAGTGTACCTAAAATGTTTTCGAGCGACCTCTAAAAATAAATATCAACGAACTAATAATTTTTTTTATTGAATTTGATGAACAAAAGAATAGAAATAAATCACGACACTTAAAAAATTTCTCGAGGCAAAATTTGCTACCGCACTGTGAGTATCAAATATTTATTATTTTTTAACTTTTTAAAATTTAATTGTGATTTATTTCTATTCTTTTGTTCAATAAATTCAATGAAAATAATTATTAGTTCGTTGATATTTATTTTTAGAGGTCACTCGAAAACAGGTACATTACTTTAAGTTATGAAAATAATTATGAGTGACCTTTAGAAATTAAAATATCGATTTGAAATTTTCAGAATCGAGATTTTTTTCAACCTAGAAAATGAGAAAATAACGAGAAAGAAAATTAAAAAAAAACAATTTTTGACGATTTTGGAAATTTTTAAGAATCTTGAGCGACCTCTAAAAATTTTTTTTAGGTTGCTCAAGATTTTTAAAAATTTCCAAAATCGTCAAAAATTGAATTTTTTTTATTGTTTTTTTCTCGTTATTTTATCATTTTCTGAGTTGAAAACAACGATTTTTTGAAGGGGCTCTTAAAACATGATAAACTAACATATTTTCACCAGAGATACGAAAAAAAATATATTCTTTATTCTTGGGCCACCCTAATGTACAGTCCATTTAAAAATTTTTGAGGGTGAAATGACCTGATTCAACTGTGATGGAATAATTATGCACATGCGTGTGTGTTCTTTTTTTGGATAAAGTTTGAAATAATTAGTTATGGTAAATAGTATATGAATATTAATAGCACCATTTTCCAGAAATCATCGTACATTTAATCAGTTTTTCTTCCTTGCTGACGGTATTTTTCAGTTTGTTTCATATAATACAGGGTGTTAATTAAGTATGTACAATAAATTCAACGGACGATTTTTTTGAGTGATTTTAAGACAAAAAGTTCACATAAACATTGGTCCGCAGATGCTTCGTTTTGAAGATACAGAATGTTAATCTTTTGTAAAAAAATTGGTATTTCGTATAAATATCTTAAATACCCTTTACCCAATTTTGTTGTAATTTGGCAGTGTTATTTGTACTTTATGTTATTTAGATGTTACATGTTATTAATAAAAAATTGTAAAAAAATGATAATTTCCAAAAGAAACTTTTCCCCATGGGTTCTTTCCAGGGATATGCAATTAAGTGGATTTTATTTTTTTTCTACAAAAATTAATCAAGATACGAAAAACATACGACAAAGAAGTTGTATTTTTAGTTGCTTAATTCAAAAAACTTATAAAAATTACAAAAGAGTCAGTGGCGTACATTTTTTTTGTCAAAAATATTCGTTAAGGTACCGCTTGGCACGCCACTGGACTTAATAAATCTAATCAAGTTAAGGTTAAATTAGCCCCTTTACACTACAAATAACACTGCCCAATTACAACAAGATTAGGTAAAGGGTACTTAAGATATTTACGAAATACCAATTTTTTTACAAAAGTTTAACACTGTATCTTCAAAACGAAGCATCTGTTTGTTTTGTTTTCAAAGTGTTGTAAAAGTTTCGTAAGACCACGTGAAGAAAGCGCGGCTGGAAATGGGGCTCCCGTACGGTCCTGGGGCCATGCCGTGGAAGAAAACCCGTTCGTAAGATTTTTAACCGCCTCCGCCCCCTTTGGAATTGCGTTTTTATGCGGCACCAGGGCATGGATCTTGAATAACCTGTTTCCACGATGTATGTATGGTACCTAGTGGCGGGAATGCTCGCCCATACCCGCTCGACTACCATATGAACGGAACATTTGCAATTTGAGACCATTTTCTACTTGCGAAATTTAAATCAACACCTTTTCATTCCACCAGACAATCATTACGGGCTGGGGATCGTGGGAAACGATGACCCGCAACAAATTGCGGCGGCCTCTGTATCTGGTCATCTTTCGAGACTATTTTTATTTGCATAATGGATGTATACACATTTAGATAGATGTACAGCGTTTGTTAGTTGGTTATTAATTTCGCGAATCGCAAAATATAGTCGAAAATAGTTTTGATAATTCAGTGTGATGGGACTGAAATAATCAAGAAGGAATGCAGTTGATATTTATGAAGGTTTTTCTAAAAGTAGTGGCAAAACGTCTGTTATTTCCGACATTCAGAAGCTGCATTTTTGGCTTTGTTCCATTTGAAAAATAATTTTCCAGTGACCGTGATCTTGGTGTTCTAAAACTGTCCAAATGATTTATTTTATTTAAGGCAGTTAAAAGAACATTTGATGTACCTAATCTAGCATAGCAATTGAGGAAATATGTATCGATTCCGATAGACTCGGGAACATTTTTTTGATTATGTCAATTTTAACTGTGATCTTCCTGACAATGAGTTTAAGATGAATGAACAGCTTAAAACTTGTTTTGTATTTAGCATATTTTGAATAAATTGGGTATGGTTTAATACATACATTCTAATGAATTTTCTAACTTCAATAAATCCTAGAACTTGGAGACAATACATCTAGTTCTATTTTATTGATTGCGTTTAGTGATTTTTATTTTAAAAATTAATACTCCAAATACAACGATGCTGGACAGTTTCTCGAACAGGTTATTGGGTCAATAATTGGTAAATCTAGAACAGGTTTAATAAAATTTAAAGGAACCATAGATATAGTAAATTATACAGGGTGTAATGGATGCTGATGGCCAAACTTCAGGGGGTTATTTTACAAGTAATTTTCAACAAAAAAGTAATATAAGATTTTTTTGGAAAGTTGATAGTTGCTCTTTTATTTAACATTTTTTGATTTCAAAAAATGTGCCTTTTTTCATAAAAACAAAAGTAACTGTTATTCTTACAACCACATCAAATTTAGACATACCATCGGAAAGAGCGTTAAATTTACTACAAGACGAGCATATATGAGTGTTTAAGAAATCTTCTATACCAGGTGCTGTAAAAAGTTAAATGTAATAATTGTGAAATGAGCAAAATTAGTGGTATCTCCTTATTGGTGGTAACACCAAAAATTTGTTAATGAGGACGTGTTTTTTCTTAATCAAAAACTACTGCATTTAGTAAGCTCTTCAAAGATATATCAACTTGAGTTTGCTATTTCTTTTTGCAACAATATCAAGGGCAAAGGTAATAACACCGTAAAAATCGAAAATACATAAACTTTATAGTACTTTATTTTTATTTTAAGACTGTTTTTTTAAATTAAAGTAACAAAATTGTTGAAAAAATTATAACTTAGTAACATATTTAGAATGACTTAATAATTTTCGATGTACTTCTTCATTTTGCTGTCGAAGTAGCTCCCAACAAGCAAAAATCCTTTGTTCGAGCTGTTTTCGAGTTTCAATTGGTACTTCATATACCAAAGATTTTAATCTACCCCATCAAAAGAAGTCTAATGGAGTTAGATCAGGACTTCGAGGAGGCCACCTAACTGTACCAAAGCGTCCTATCCATCTATCTACATAATGCTTGTTTAGCCATGCCCGAATCTCCCTGTTGTTAAGTGCAGGGCAACCATCCATTTGAAGCCAGGAATTAATCCGAAAATTTAAAGGAACCTCTTCTAATATATTATGCAGTTCGTTCTGAAGAAGATCAAGAAATGTCTCTGCATTTAATGTATTTTCTAGTATAATTGGTCTAAGAACGTAATTTCCAATTATACCCATCCATACATTAACTTTGAATCTGTATTGATTATTGGAGGGCCTGACAGCATGAGGATTCACAGGTGCCCACGTATGGTCATTGTGATAATTAAATATGCCATCTCTGGTAAATGTTGACTCGTCAGTCCAAATTATATGCTTGTAAAATTGCGGATCTCTATTAGTTAGACTAAAATAAAAATAATGTATTATAAAGCTTGTGTATTTTCGATTTTTACGGTTTTATTACTTTTGCCCTTGATATTTTTGCAAAAAAAAAATAGCAAACTCAAAAGTTGATATATCGTTGAAGAGCTTACTAAATGCAGTAGTTTTTGATGAAGAAAAAACACGTCCTCATTAACAAATTTTTGGCGTTACCACCAATAAGGAGATACCACTAATTTTGCTCATTTCACAATTATTACATTTAACTTTTTACAGCACCTGGTATAGAAGATTTTTTAAACACTCATATATGCTCGTCTTGTAGTAAATTTAATGCTCTTTCCTATGGTATGTCTAAATTTGATGTGGCTGTAAGAATAACAGAGATATTTTTGTTTTTATGAAAAAAGGCACAACATTTTTTGAAATAAAAAAATGTTAAATAAAAAAGCAACTATCAACATTCCAAAAAAATCTTATAATACTTTTTTGTTGAAAATTACTTGTATAATAACCCCCTGAAGTTTGGCCATCAGCATCCGTTACACCCTGTATATAGTAGTAGTAAATTCAGGATATCTTAAATCTGAACTGCGTTATTCTTTGATTTTAATTTTGGAGTTTTTATTCAACATTGCATTCATAGTTCTCCAGTTAAGTCTTCATTATATCCTTAGACAGAAACGGATAAATAAATAGTCTCGACTTAAAAATATACCCAAATTTTCTATTTGGCTCCGAAGGTCATTTTGTTTTATTTTTCAACTACTTGTCGGTTTTCCCAAATTTTAAATGATTTGGCAAGGATTTCGTCTATTTCCAAAACTACATTTTATTTGGAGGATTTTGGATTGTATCTAACTAGTCTAGATCATTAAACAAAGATCCCACTTCCCTATACAGGACTTTAATGATGTACTTTGTCAAAAAGTTCTTAAGAACATTTCATTTTCTAGATACAGGATGTTGAAATTAAAACAGTATTACATTTATTTCAATATTTCGCAGATTTATGAAATTTTACTATTGACTAATAATGACTTTACTATTTACGGTTAACAAAAATTTGTTGAGTTGGTACATAAATGTACCAACAAGTAGCGAGATACTGGGAAATACCGTCAATAAGAAACCCATTTCGATTAAAGATTTTGAATAAGTAGATACATTTAACTCTGGTCAATATTTCAAACAAAAAAGATTTCATTTCATTCGAAATAACGAGCCATTTTTGAGTTGTTTTTAAATTTAAAATGAGCCTTTGATTTTGAAACATAGATGTGACGCATGCGCGTTGACAGAGACAACACTAATGTGTGCGACAATAGCGAACGTAATGATTTATCTTTGTCATAAGCATACCCAGAAGACCAGGACTTCGGTATATACCATGAGTGCGACAACAGCGAGCGTAATTTTTTTTGGCAATGACGTAGGAGCTAAATCAAATTCAAAAGGTAAATAAATTTGTACCTGCCTGAAAATCAAACGTAAAAAAAAATTTCGAAAAAACTTTTCATTATTTGAAATAGTATAGAAAAAATTTTAAACGATATAGAAAAAAAAATGTTTTACTCTTGTTAAATCATTAAAATTGACAATTAAACAATTACATAACTTTACAATTACTACTACTAAATAAAAAATAATATTTATTTCTCTGAAAAGAAAGCTTATATTTTTTAGAGTATCTATAATGAAAAAAAACTTGTGAAATTCATACATTTTTCTGGTAGATTCTCATCTCTCTAAATTTTTTTGTAGCTCTTATACTTCAGTCGAATTAGATCATAAAACCTGAAAACTTTTACCTATTAAAATAAGCTCTATTTAATGCAAAAAGAGCGAATTCGCGAGCGGCTTTTGTCTGACCTTGGGACAATTTGCTTATAACGCTGTTTTGCAATGTAGATGTAAAGGGCAACGTAATTTGTCGTAATTTCAACTTTTTGAAATTTTTTTTTTCGATACGTTTCTTTGGATCAGTTAGAACGATATTAATTACTAAAATAATATTTTTTAGTTTAGTTTAATAATTAAACAATTAGTTGCAAAAAAAACGAACGAAATTATTTAACAAATACCTGGGGCAACCAATGTTGGTCATTGTATTGACCCTCTTTTCCATAAATTTCGTCAACATCCATCGCTTTTTGCAATAATAATGCGCAATTTTCGAAAACTGATTTTTCCGCGTTCAACCTTTTTTTACAGTTTACAGAATTGGTGAAACATGACTATAAAAAAATCAAGCAGGTTGATCAAAATTGCGATCTAAAGACCCATTTAATTGGCCTATTAGACCTTTTACAGTACATCCATTTTTGTGAAATTTAGAAGTCACTTTTTCCTTTAAAAATGTGTAGGTAGATTTTAAAAAAATAGATGGTTACAACCTGTAGTATAATCGTAATAACTTGAAGACTTGTGCAGAAGAGGGGACGGTGTATTATAATTCTGTAGGTTTATTTTATTTAACTTTATGAAAGTTATATTACAATTATTAATTAGCGCAGTTGTTGGTTGTTGAATTTGAACCTGTTTGTAGTGTGTCTCATTAAAAAGGTGCCGAATTTCTAAATAATCGATAACTTAATAGGGCAACGGGCTTTTTGTCTTTTGGCGATGCACGCCGAAATTACATCATCGGCGTTCGGCGTGTAAATTGTCCCATCTAGGCGGATTTAAAGAAGACCATAGAGGCGGCGGTCTTGTGCGGGACAGGGACAGGGAGGGAGCCTTATACTTGGGAATATTGGCCAAATAAACGGGGTATTTTCATTGTGCCGCGGCAAATGAAGTGTATCGAAGTATTCGGAGTCGTTATAATCTTGGAGAATGTCTGAGATGCCAGACTAGTTTGCCGTTTGGGGCGCATGCGTTCCGACACTGCGAACAACCTGAATGCAAGCTAAACGCGCCAGCCAGACGGGTTGCAAAACAACGGAATCTGCACAGTGCACATTGCATTACAAGCCGCGGGAGTCGGTGCTACACCAAAATCACACAAAATTCGTTAATTTTTTTTTGTTGAAGGATAACAGCCTATTTTCCTGGGACTAAATTAAGTTTGTGTTTTAAGTTTTTTTTATTATTCACTTTTAAACGTTAAATTATTTTAATTGTCTACTGCGATAGTTTATAAAACATAGTGTTATTTTTTATCATTCAAATGATGTTTGTTGTGTTTGTTAAAGTGTAATTTAAAGTGTAGATTGTAACATTTAAAAGAAAGGGGTGAGTACCTAAATTTTAAACGATAGAAAAAATATATTTCATCTCGCATCCCGAGATGCGGCAAAGGTAAACGAACACCAGCGGACAGCAGACATCCGCAAAAGTACCGGTAACAAGCTTTAAATTTTTCCCGGCTACCTAAAGCTTTTGTCTCACTGCTCCACTTGAGAATACCACCGTAATACAAGCCTTAGTACTACCCGCAAATGTCGGTATACGAGTATCTTACTTAAAATTTACTTTATTAACGACGTTAAAGGTACGCGAAACAAGCATATTACGTTGAAAAAATGCCGTACTTGCGGCGATTAAAATATTTAAAAGATAGGCACCGAGTGCGCCATGTTCGTGCGGTGTGGTCGCGGCCTTAGGAAATGCGCATTGGTTCGAGGCTAAAACCGTGCGCGTCGCCTAGTGGACCCCGAGTCCTTCTCGTCACGTTGACGTTGGCCATTGGAGTTGGCGGCCGCCATTTTAAATTTTATAAATTTGTTATTATTTTTAGGTGTTGTGTGTAAATTTTGTGTACATAAATAGTTAATTTGTCGCCGGTAAGGTATGCAGAATTTATTTCATTATACTTGTAGGCTTAGTTAGATGCAATATGCGCACTTTCGTTATAATTCGAGTGTCGGCTGTTTTGTTGTCAAACTACTTTTGTTTTATGTTGCGGTTTGCTTTGCGCCCGGCACCGGTGCTCGCTTGTAGAACGACCGCGGGTGGTTTTGTCTTATGCGGACACTCGCTTTCTTAAAAATCGTCACTGTGTTCGGGAATGGTAGCTTTGTGTGCGATATTCATCGGCTAAAACGCCGGTTATCAAGTTGTTTCGGCGGCGCGCATGCGCCGGACGGGAAAAAAGCGGGAAAATCGAAACCGCCCGCTTTGCAACAAAGGCGCTCAACGTATTTCCGTTTTTTTCATCGTAAATAATTGTATAAAGGAACATTGTCAATTGTGAGTAAAAATTCGCGTCTTTCCCGGGTGATTTGACATTGTTGATTAGTAAAACTGCATTATTTCATGTATACGTTTGGTTTATTGCCTGTTTTTACTTTTGCATGTCGCAACAATAAGAGGGTCTTTTCAAAAGTCGTTCGCGTAGGTTAGGGTGATAAGAGGAGTGTTTCTTTCGAAATTACGTATCTCTTTATCGGTTAATCTATGCCTATTCTTGGTACAGCGCGAACCATCCGCAGGTACATTTTCCAGCGTCGTATTTGAAAAATTTCGAGGGGCAACGAGGTATTTTTTCTCCGATTTCGAACGGAATAATCGGACATGTAGGAGGTATGAGTAATTTTGCAAGCAACCGCGCCATGTTGTGCCGTCCCACCTAGTCGGGCGCTCGATGCAGCTGCACCGCGGCGCAGTTGGAGTGCATGCATGCAGGGGCTTCGCGGCGCATTCCTTGGCCAAATTTAAATGCCATTTACCTTGAAAAAGTGCAGGACGGTAACTGTACCTCGCCATTTCGCCGTCCGCCTTGCGATTCGCGGCGTCCCCAAGCCCGTTACCTTTCGATTGTCTTTTTCGTTGCGGTTTGGGGCGCTGTTGGGTTGTTTGTTGTCGACGAGATGCAACCGCGGTCGGTACGCTGCAGTTTATTTTTTTTTTTTTAAGAGAAACTGGGTCTTGGGTACAGCCGCCGACTGCAGAGTAAAATGTAGCGCGCGGCGAGGTTGTTCGAGAGAAAATTTTATTTATTTCGTAAATTATCCAGCCATCACACGTAGGTAGGATTTATAACTTATTGCTGGCTGTGTGACTAAGATATTTTCTAACAATACTGTCGCAGTTGCCTTAGTCATAAAATAACGGTTATAGGGAGACTGTCAACTTAAATATTTGGTGTTAAAAATAGATAATGCAGTGGTTTCGCTGGTGGGTCTGTAAATAGGAATACTCGGCACGCTATGCATTTGTATGCAAATACTCTGCTAAGAACGGAAAATGCACTTCGTAGCTGTTTAGTAGTTTATTGGACCTTTAGGCTTTGATTTTGTGGCAGATATTTAAGTTAAAAGAGTTGCAAGAATGTTTACTTTCATTTTTATTTACAGTAGTGTGGATATTCCGATACCACGCCCCAGAATAAGCGGAATGCCTGTTCTATTTGTGTAAATCCTTCAGATAAACTAAATTTCCTAGCGGTTTTTGGTTTTATCGAGTTTAATCACCGGATACACCTTACTAAGAAAAAACGTATATGTACATACTTGCAATAGATCGTTTTAGTAGTGACGTCATATACGCCAAATAATTGGCAACTGCATAGTACACATTGCCATGAACAATTTCTCAATGTTCTTACTTGATCGATTTTCGACCTTATGTACTTTAGACATGAGTGCCAAAAAATGCCTTTTTTGTCATGACCTTAAATATTGCGATATTGTGGCAATATTAGAAATATTTACGAAGTTTCAAACGTCAAAGTGGCAAACTAATAGAATTGTAGAATTTATATATGTATTTAAATTTATACAGCAATATTAACTTTTATAGTAATTGTAACTGTTACTGAGCATGCGCATTAAAGATAGTTTCGTGTAAGCGAAGTAGCCTCGTCACAGGATATCTTTAAGAAAAGTTTGGTTATGGTTAAGAGTACGTCTGTAATAAACCACTTGAAGAAAAAACACTCGATTAACACATTGACACAGTACAACACCAAGAAAAACAATAAAAATACTTAGTAGAACTAGAAAATGCCAAGATTAAACAAAATAACAAGAGAAAATACGCTAATGATGACAGCTATAACATGTCAACAAGACCTCACCTGCGTATGAGGCTATTCTTTCCGAGCATGCGCATTAAGAATAGCACGGCTAATGTTAAATTTTTACTTTATTTAAATTTAGAAATATTGTTTTATATCGTCTTTTGTAAGTTTTAAGCAGATTAGTGTATCTATTTTACCAAACACGTGTTGGTTGTTCTTAACTACTTCCAATTCCTTGTAAAAATAAATTAATTTGAAGTTGTTCATTTTTATAGTACCTGTCTATGTAAATAATACATACGGGTCAGATTCGGTCTATACAGTTTCAACTATGACGATTTGCTGTGGGTTGCCTAAATATGTGACGTCACACTAAAAGAGTATTCCATAAATTGCAACATGAAAACTCTGTAAACGTTCATTTATTTGATTTTACTCATTCAAGTGACAAAAAATATGTAATACCCTAAAAGCATGCTCGTGTAGAGAGTTTCCAGCTTTTTCAGTCGCCAAAATTTAGTACTTATTACATCGGTTGTGCTTCCCTAGAATTAAAGCGCCATCTATTGTTTGTAGCTCGAATTAAGTAGAAAGCGCCATCTGCTGTTCCTAATATCGTTCACCGAGACAGTTTTCGAACTGAACGATAGAAAATTTATTTTTTAGGACCCATTCGATATTGAATTTGGTTGCTTTTTATTACCTTTATAAATATGTATTTCAAATTTATTGCCATTTTTTTGATATTATACATTCTTGAAAATACAAGTTGTTAAATCAAGTACCTACAAAAGTATTAAATTAATATTAAATATTTCCGAGAAGGTTATTTTGGTATTTTCCGAAGAGGTTGTAGGATAATAACAATTCTTAGTAACAAAGCAAAAAAATTCAATTGGTAAGAGATTCATTCTCGTCGAACTCGCGGGTCTGTAATTTCTCATCTATTTGGCGGCATTCTAAAATCTAGAATTTATTAATGATGTTCACATGTGTCTAAAAAAATTTGTCACTGTTTTCGTTATTTTAAAGAAGTAATTAAACAATTGTCTGTTTAAAATGCAAAAGTGGAAGTTCTTGAAAGGCAAATACCGGGTACAATTTGGAATTTCCACTGTCAAGAGGTTAAGTTATAATAACGTTCTTGCAAGATTTTATCTTACTGTATGATCCGGTTTTATTATGATTCATGTTTTGAAAGGACAGTGCTATTGAGATGTGTTCATTTTCGCTTATTTTTTTCAAATTTTGGTGACGTAGATCTTAGACCTTCCTATTAGCTTTATTTTATGCTGTGGGGCTAAAAATAAAAAGCGTATAAATGTGAGGTGAGGGTACGATAGTAAATCCTTACAAATTTTATAGTAATTTGATAAAATAACACGAGACAGTAACAACTCTATTTCTCTATATTCTACGCATCCATATTGCATACACAATTTCAACTCGGCGTTCCTTAATATCGCCCACATAAGAAAAATCGCATCTAGAAATAGTTACACGCTAATGCCAATTAAAATAGTGACAGTTTTACAATTTGTTGACGTAGAGGAAACAACTTCTATTTAGTCTGCCGTATTAAAATTAGCGCCACTTTATTCTTTTTTATAAATCGTTTAGGAACCACTAATTGTTGTATCAACAATCGAACATTTAAATTTACATTTATATTTTTGCTTGTACTGTCATGTTAGCTGTCAGAATAAGCGTTAAAATTTGTATCTTTGCTTTCAACAACTAGATGCGTATCTTGTTCTTACACCATACACATCGGTATGAGTAATTTAGTGTGCTCAAACCGTATTTATTTTATCTTTGTGGACCTCAGAACTAAATGACTATTCTGAATTTAATCCTGGTCACGGACAAGTTGAATGTATTGCGATTCTTTAAAAAATCGACGGAACAGGTCCATTTTTATTTTGAGGGCAGTGTATTCATCCCCAAGTATTCTAAATAGGATAATGGCTAGTGGTACCTAATTATATTAGTTTTTGAGAAATTGTTGCTATTTTTGTGAAAATGGATTAAAAATAACATTAATGGCGATGTTCGGATCGTCCGCAAATCCGTAACTACTTCTAATTTTTAATGTTTATGTTTCGTAGTTGTAGTTCAAATTTGCCGCTATATTTCGTCGTCCAATCAAAAGTCCTTGTTTTTATGCAGGACAAAGACGGTTACCGGTTTATTAGTTGTGGCAAACTATAAAAATTCGCTTTTGTCTGTGAAGCAAAAATGACACGCTAGTCTCCAGATATATACAAGGTATATCGATTTATTAACATTAACAAAAGCGAAAAACAAATGAACTGCAAATATATTTTTTTTATTAAATATTAATTACAGTTGGGCTATTTTTTTTATAGGTAGGGCCATGAAAGGTCATTTGGCAACTGTTAGTTGCCCATTGCCACAAACGCTTGGCTTTCTATGATTTTTTATATGGGTTCACTTTTCAGAAAAACATTAGGGATTTTTTCTTATAAAATACATCCTTAATGTTATTCTACATCTCCTAAAATAGTTGTGCACCAAATTTGGTTGTCAAATAAAAAAACAGGACACCTGTTTTACATCCTTTAAAAAAATAGCCCAATGTCAAACGTCATGTAAACAAACCTAACCTACAAGTATAGTTTTCTTCCGATTTTGAGCTTTTTTAGTTTTGTAAAAATATATTTTAGTTTTAGCCGTTACTGTAGCTGAACATATAGTAATACCTCCGAATTTTTTATAACTGCATCGATTTTTCTCAAAATTTAAAATTAGGCTCATCTTACTCTCCACTTCAAAACTTATATATGCGCTAAGTCTGCTTTTTGTTCTTAAGGGGTGAAAACCACCCCTTATTGGAAAAAATAGAAAATACAAATTTAAGCATTTATGTAGTCAAATCCTTTTTATTTATACAGTATGAGTAATTTGATGTGCTATCTAACATGAAAATTAATGTATCCCAAATTTTCATCCTAGAAAAACCTTTAAAAACCACCCCTTTGGATGAAAATAATATAATATATTTTTTTTCAATTTGAAACGTTTTAATCATGCATTTTTATCAAATTAAAATTGATTTGATTAAAAAATCTTTTTTATCGATTGCAACTTTTCAACCCTTGAAAAATTCCCCTTCTTTCGAAAATAAAATGAAAAAATATAATTGAAAGAGTAGAAACATTTTAAATGTGCATTCGTATTAAATAAACATTTATTCCCTTCTTTTAAATAATTTTGAATTGATTGCAATTTTTCAACCCTTAAAAATTACCCCTTACATTTATAAATTTTTATTTTCCTTTTTAATAATAATAAATACAAAAAAACATTACAATTATATGTAAATGATTATTCGACTGCTATTCTCTTATTATTATTATTATTATTGTGTACGTGTGTGTAGTATAGTGTGTATTATAATGTAGTACTGGTTTATTCGACATATTAAATACGCATATACAAAAAAGATCTAAATGCTTCAAAATTCTTGTTTGACCTAAATTTTCCTAAAATTATCACCTATACAGGTGTTTATTTTTTTGACGATAACTTTCTTACTTTTTAAGATTTTTAATCGCACAAAGGCTCATTTTGCAGGGAATTGTAAGGGCTACGTGAACTGTTGAGTAGATATTTTTTAAGCCCTTCATTTTTAAGTTTGAAGGGTTTAAAGGGCTCGAAAAGGGTGGTTCTCTCGTTCATATGATAATTTAAAATGGCAATATCTCGATTAATTTTTAGATGAATAAAAAATAAAGCAAAATCTTCTGCAAAAGTAAAACACTTTTTTTTACTCTTGTATTTTTCCGTACACCCTTTAATTTTTAAGTTACAACGTAAAAATCGAATTTTTAAAAAAAAATTGGAAAAATTTACATTTTCAAATATTAAGTTTTTTTCGAAATCATGCTTTGTAAGTAAGCCAAAGACCCAGAACATATTCTTAGAACATAAATGAAGAAATCTGTAAATCGATTGCATTTAATTTTAATTCTGTCGCCAAAGGCACTGATTTGTTTATTAATTTTTTCTTAAAAAAAAATGAGACTCATGTTATTTCGATCATATTTCCGTTAATTTTGATTCTAAAGAGTTTTAAAATAGCTCATTTTAAAGGTTTTTCAAAGTACTTCAAACAAGGTTCAAATAGTTTTTTCCTAATATTTATGGTTTTGGCGTTATTTAACGTTAACTGGTTCCAATTTAGTTTTTAGCTAACATATAATAATGTTTAAAAATCCATAACTCGGTTTATATTGCAATTAGAGAAAAACAAAATAATGCCATTAGATTTGTTTTTTTTTTCCTTTTCTTTTTTTTCTTTCCACTTTTTTGTTTAATTCCATTGTTTTCGGGTTTTTTTGCAAAAATTTTTCCCAAACCAGGCCTTTTTTCGTTAAAAATTCTCCTTTTTCATTGCGGATTTCTTGGGAAGTTTTTGGTTTTTCCAAAAACTTTTTTTTACCCTTTTTTCTTTAAATTTGCTTCTTTTTTGGTTTCTTGGGTTTTTTTTGGGGTTAAAATTTTCCCCCCCCAAGAAGGGGTGGGAACCACCCCCAGGGCAAAAGCACACTTCGGCACTATATAAGTTTTGTTCCTTGAGGCATTCCCCACATTCAGTCAAAATTTCACTTAAATCGGTTCAGTTATAAAGAATTCGGAGATAAAAACCCCGAGTAACTGGACTATTCCGTAAAACTTATCCGGGCAAGGCAACAGCGAAACTTCGAATTTAACAATATGACAGTTGACAGGTTAGGTGAAGGAGAATGTAAGCAATTTAATTGGTTCCTTGTATTTTCCAGCTATGGCAGAAGGTAATGGTGAGGTATCGGAAGAACCAATGAGGATAGAGGACGTCGAGAGAACCGAAGACTATCAGAAACTAATAGAATATGGCCTCGATGAGAAAGTTGCGGCTAAATTAGATGAGATCTACAAGACTGGTAAATTAGCGCATGTGGACCTTGACGAGAGGGCCCTGGACGCCCTTAAGGAGTTCCCCGTCGACGGGGCGCTCAACGTCCTCGGCCAGTTCCTCGACTCGAACCTGGAGCACGTCTCAAACAAGTCGGCGTACCTGTGCGGCGTCATGAAAACGTACCGGCAGAAGAGCAGGGCCGGCTCGAGCGCGGGCACCGCCGCGCCCGCGCCCGCCCCCGTCAAGGGCCCCGACGAGGAGAAGATCAAACAGATACTGGACAGGACGGGGTACACTCTCGACGTAACGACAGGTATTTACGTAATTTTTTTCGGAAAAATGTTTATTTTGCGTCTACGTTGAACCTGGTAGCTACGGTTGCCTAAATCGAAAGGCCTAACAATGTTTAAAAAAAAAAGTGTACGCAGTCAGCAGAAGAATGGCTTTGGTTATTTATTATTTTTGTTAAAACTTGATATACATAGTTTCTAAACTTGCTAGTTTTTTTATTTAAATATTATTCACGTTAAAGGCTGAACTTATAAAAATGTACACAACTTGGCAACGCTGTATTCTGGTGTGCGCACTTCAAGAGACGCGTGTCACAAAATCAAACACGAAACGAAAAAATAACAGTTAAACGAGATGATCAAAAACACAGCGCACTCGATCTACTTTCATGACTACGATCGTAAATTGTAAGAGTTGGCTTTGTATTAGTTATCCACATTTCAAGAGTATATCTATCCAGTTTTAAAATATAGTCCACAGAAAGTAATTCTATCTAAGTTTTACGTTTTTTTTTTCATTTTCGAGAAGTTTGTGCGCTAATACGTTAGTAGGTACTATAATGAGAAACATAATCCCGCATTACTTTAAGGTTTGTAACTTATAAATTCAAAAATAATATCTAAACATCAACATAAACCTCAACAAATATTTGATCTGTTTGTCATAATTTCTACGAAATGTCAGTATACACGAACAATTGAGGCAACTTGTAAAAAATCCTGCAGTGTGTGTGCTCTCAATGCAACAGGGCAATGGGACAGACTAGAAATAGCACGGGTGCTGCATTTTAACTGACTATGCTCTAGCTCTGGCGTATCTCTGAAAAATTCGAGTTCAAGTTGTTAAAATAATAAAAGTCAATTAACTTAAGCCATGTATATTCATAATGTGAAGATTTCGAAAATATTATGTGGGTATATAAAATAGTCGTGGCAAACCTGCAAGTCGGGGCATTTCGTCAGAGAAACAATACGATAAAAGTGCATTTCGTTTGTAGATAATATCTGTGTCTCATATTTACCCGAGATTAGAAAAGATTTCAAGTAAATAATAAATCACCGTTAAAGTAGGTATATGATAAAACAAACGGATAACTAAGATTGTATTTTTACATGCACTATTTGATCTGGATTTATACCTTGATGATACATTTTGCTTATTTTAATTTAAAATAACGTGTATTACTTTTACTTTATTAAATGGAATTAGCTCTAAAGATAATGGTCGTATATGTTCTTTAAAATCAAATATCTCAAACTAATAACTGTGTGTAATAACAGTAAAGTCATTATCCAAATAGCGGTAACAAAGAGCACATACTTGATATTAAAATTATTAGACAACGTCGCGAAGAAAACGTTTTCTATTCTTGTTTCTGCCAGCCGTGACATCACGTTGGACAAAGATCAATGAGCAATCCAACTAAGATGACTTAGCTGCACCATTTCTGCCATTTGAGGATTCAAGTTGCCTCTTTGAAAATGGAATTAATAATATATCCGAGTATTAATAGATTGTAATAGTTTTAAAGAAAACTAAAAATTGAACCGACATCATCCAAGGTTTTTAGGTAATTACATATTAATTTTTATCTTGGGATATATAGGTTTTTTATTGTTTTGTCGCAAGCACCAGGTTCATATAGACGTAGAATTGCATGTAGAACATATTTCGTTTCAGTTTATTGTGGATTGCCATTTAATTATTTCGGAATTATTCTAATAAAAAAAGCGGTAAATTCAAAGAATAATAAAATAGGTTAGGTTTTTAGTGCCATGTTCAAAAGTTTTTATTTTTTCTTTTGAAAATATATAAAAAAACGAAAAAACATCCATGTTTTTATTTATTATTTTTTATAAATATGTAATAACGGAAATATTCAATATCAATATTCTGAAACGAACTGTGGCAGTGGACTGTGACCGTCCTTACACCGTAAATATTCCGCCGTTGTCTCGGGGGTATTACCGCGATTCTATACAGGGTGTTCAGTTACTAACCGGCCAGACGTCACCAATAGGTTCTACGATGGGAATTAAGAGCGGTAGTTTAAATAAGGTTTTGTCGGAACAGAGTGTTGAAAAAAGTATTTACGGGCATATCTCTAAACCTCATTTGGCATTTTTTTTATTAATTTTCAGGTACGCGATATTGCAATATGACAGAATCTTGAGGCATTTATTTAATTAAACAGCATCTTTTTGCTAAATTTGCAGCTTTATTTTATTATTTACGATGGAAACCAATTTACTTCTATTTGAAAGGTAAAAATCTACTGATATCGGTTGACAGGAGTACTTTCATGGCTCTATACCTCATTGGACACTGAAAATAAGAGTAGGTTGGTCTAAGACATGAAAAATATTTGTTATATCTACAAATTTAGCGAAAAAGATGGTTTAATTACATCGGAATCTACCAAAAAGTCAGCTGCCGATCAATTACTAGTATTTTCAAATATTGCCATAAAATAAAATAATGACTGGTATTTTTTTCATTTTTTGCAAGCTGGCAATTAAAAACTCTAAAAGTGAGCGAATTTGACGAACAATTGCGACGTGCTAGACTATGCCTTATTTGCACCATCTGTTCATAGGAAGCTTAACTAAAATCTCATACCACTGTCCTTTTATTTAACAACAGAGGGACAAAAACACAAACAAGTTTTATGTAATATAGGCATTCCAGCGGGTCAAGAGTCGATAACAATGGTGTACGATTCCATTAAAAATTGTACAGTTCGTGTTAAATTACATTGTAGAATAGTATTCAGTGACAAAACACTACACATTTTTTTATGTAAACATCCCGATGCATTAGAAAATTGAAATCCAAGTGACCTTTGTGTTTAAAAATCACGAAATAGGCTGTTGTCTCCGCTTTACACAGCGGCGTAACATTAATTTTTTTATAAAGGGCCCACAGAACAAGTTGCATACCCAATTTAGAATAAAGTGCATTGCTTTAGTTCAAATTAATTCTAAAATTCTTGTCAATTTAAGTCATACTTATGCTCTTTAAACTAATATTTTATATGCTAAAGAAGTAACTATAGATAACGGCTAAAAATTCAGCCAGGATGACTTGGCTACACCATTTCTGCAATTTAAGGATTCATTTGTTTCTGATGACTCTAAAGTAGTATCCAAATCAAATTATAAAGGAAAATGGCTAACTGGCTTCCAAGATATGTCAAAAAAAAAATTGTTTTAAATTTTCCGTCTTCAACACTCGGCGACATGCCTCCCACGATTTTCGCCGTAGAGCCCGCTGGCGGCGTTTGGCCGACTAGCAACCGAACACCCCGTATAAAACGCACTCGCTCTCTGCCGTGAAGGTCAAAGGAAGTACGGCGGGCCGCCGCCGGGCTGGGAGGGCCCGTCCCCGGGGTCCGGATGCGAGGTATTCTGCGGCAAAATCCCGAAGGACATGTACGAGGACGAGCTGATACCGCTGTTCGAGGCGTGCGGCAACATCTGGGACCTCAGGCTCATGATGGACCCGATGACGGGCACGAACAGAGGGTATGCGTTTGTAACATTTACCTCACGCGACGCCGCCCAGCTAGCCGTCCAGAAGGTAAGTAGAAGTCGTAGTTTGCCGTAGTTATTTGTCTTGACAACGGACACATAGAGGTGTGTTGTACGTGCTGCTCTCTCTCGAGTCCGAGACTGTGTATGATCTATAAAATAGGTGAAGGCGGGCATTTCAAAGTAGTAGGACTTGGCTAGTATTTTGTCCGATATCTTACCATTTTATACATCTATATGTTCAGTTTTGTCAGATCGGTGATTGGTTAGTCGAATCACAGAAAACGTTTTTTTTTTACCTATATTTAAAATGACATTCTCTTTGTCCCTCGATGTTTGTCCGGAACAGGGACGATGTAAATTTGTATCCTTTACTTTACCTCTTTAATCACCTGAAAATTTTTTACTTGGGTTTCAGCAGACCATTGTTTTGTAGAATCGAGAGAGCATTAATGGTTTTTTTTTGTTCTATCTAGTTCTGGAGCTGTCTCATGTCACGGATCATGTCTTAAAATCGCCTGGCCGCTTTAATAAGTGCCCTGATTCTCATTTCGTTCGCGTTTAAAATTATTTTCCTTGGCGAAATGAACGTACGTAAGTTTCCATTCATTCACATTTGGCTGCCCCAAACACTCCTTTATTCCTTGAATAATTTTTCGGTTCCATCCAAGAAAGTTGACCTTGAAGTATGGCAGTTCCGTTTCTAAAGACTCTGTATTTTTCTATTCCAACCGTAGTTAAAAAAAAAATGTTTATTCGGATGCTGCGTTTATTATACGTAAAATAAATCGGTATGATGCATAATTGAACCGGCGTAGGGCAGGTGTGTATAGGTGGAATTATCAAATTGTTTTGTTTAGCGTTAAAGTTGGCTTCTGTAAATGCAATTATTTCAAAGAGTGACATCTACCGCAAGCACTAGCATATCAAGTTCATTTAAAGTTAAAGTTATTTGGAAAACAATGTGTGTCAACTTTAACGCGATCGGCCAAAAGAAGCACATGATGATTCAGTCATACTGTCTGGGAACGCGCCAGCGCTCCACAGAGCGGTCGAACGTTGAAGCGAAACAGCTGATTTTCCCAGTCGTCGTGCAATTGGTTTCAAAGTCAAAGTGCAGCGAGTCGAACTTTACTGACGAAGTGCAATTTACGGATTAATGTTTTTTTAGCCATACTGGCATTTTAAATAGGTAGGTACCATACTATTCTTTGAAATGCAATAAGTCATTAGATATGCGTACTACAAACAGAATAATTAATTATCATCATAATACTAAAAACTCATGTTCAATTGTAAAACATAGTGAAAGCGTTAACCGTATTAAAAATACGAAATTGTAATAACCTATAAGATCCGAATACGATTATTATATCTTATTCGTTTCTATGTGTAGGTGAAAGGATCTGTTTTTTCTTTGTCGTTGACTACGGATTAAAAACGCGGTAAAAGCTAGGTTAGTGACCGAATAGATCAAGGTTCACTCTTGATAAATCTTTGTGGTCCAACGGTTAGGAGCGGTTCAAAAAGGTGTTTAAATAATGATTTGAAAATATTTGTTTCCGGCGTAAATATACATTTCAAAATTTTTTAAATCGCGTTTCACTCATTTTTCCGTATCTTCCCTTAAAATGAATGACATTATATAAATATAATAAAACGCTATATTTTAGGGTCCCCTACTAGCACCTGCCCTATATCGGTTTGTTTACGAACCACTCAGTTTGATAAAATCAATTCGGATATTTTTAACGTTGGCTATGGCCTTGGGAGTATTTCGCGTACCTGACAGAGCTGTGATTTTTATTTTTTCAATATAGCGCCCGAGAGAAACTGCAGGAATAAAGCAGTTTTTTAAATTTTCGTATCAAGAGACGGCCGATCTTCAAAGACTAAAAGCACTAAAATGGTGACATGAGCTAGCTGGCTGTTATTGGGGGTAGCAGTGACTTAGAATCGTTAGTGCTTTCTCTGTTGAGTAGTTTATTGTCTTTTGTTGTTTTGCAGAGCCGAGAGTGGTCTGGTGTAACCTCGTCCGAGCATCTGGATGTTATCGGCATCGAGGTGGCCGGGCCATTTTGTGTCTAATTGGCAAGTTCTATTATAGTGATGTGTGGCGACTGTTGTCATAGCCCGCAATTTAGTGTTTTAACTTTTGTTGCAGCGGCTCTGACCACGGAGCATACACGTACAATCTTCCCTGTAGCTTTCCTTCAAATCAGAGCCCAGAGTTTTCTTGTACCAAAATTGCGACGAACCGTATTCAGACACCTGGCTGGCAAAAGGCAATGCGCTGTTTGTTGATTGGCTCAGGTGTCGCCCAATTGGCTCTCTAGAGAAAAAGAAGTAAACTGGTGTGTGTTTGGCTGGATTTTAAAGTTTTTCCTTTACAGGTCTCCTCTTTGCACAAATGGGCAAAATTGAGACCGGGAAAAGTGACTCTAAATTCCATTTAGTTTAGGCGAACTGGTGTAGTGTGGATTGGTTGGTTTGGGTGTAGCAGTGTTGTACGAATCTGCGAGCCAAAAGAGAAAAAAAAAACAACAAAGCCGAACGCAAAAACCGCCAGCACAGACGGAACGACGGGCAGTTTTGGTTTGAGCCATTTGAAAATATATTCGCGGCGCGACGAAACGCATCTACATTCCACGTTAATTTGATTTGATTTTTATCAACGCCTTAATTATAAATTATTAATATTCAGAGCAATTTATAAGTTTCCATTGATTTCGACTGTAAATGGCAATACGTTAACCTTCGTTTTTTTTTTGTTTCATTCATTTTTTAAAGAGAAAGTAAATGCAAATTGTCTAGTTACGTTCGTTTTTAATTGGTGAATGGACTTTTTAATAATACAGGAAGTTTTTTCTGTAAAAAATAATTTTATTAATTAGATATTTGAAAACCTGAAATCCGATTAATGTTAACGGTGTCTTTCACCTAAACGAGCAATTTCAATTCTGAAAAATGACCTTTAAGGAGTATGCTTTTATTTCTTTATTTTATTTTTTTTTTAGAAGGAGCAGATGTATTGAATTTTTGTATTTTGAGAATCGTAGATGCGTTTACGTCACGCCGTTAAAGGGGAACGCCATCGAGGAGGTTTTGGATTTTTGCATTATTTTTTTATTTTTCCTTATTTGGAGTAGTGTTTGTGTTGCCAAAGCCGCCGCCGCCGATGGTCCAGTGTTCTTCCCCCGCTGCGACATGCTCGTTATGTAGACTTATATATGATCTGTGTTGTTACAAAATTGTCTATTTTGGTACTACTAAATTATATCGTTTAGTCCCACTGTTGCTAAATTTAAGATTTGACTCTACTAAATCATGAAATTCTGGCATTGTTTCTTAACCCACAGTTGGACAATCATGAAATCAAACCAGGCAAGACCTTGAAAATTAACATTAGCGTTCCGAATCTTCGGCTTTTCGTGGGAAACATACCAAAGTCAAAAGGCAAAGAGGAGATACTGGAAGAGTTTGGTAAATTAACAGGTAATGTGCATCAGTAGCTAGTGGCGGCCGGCTGCCGGGCTCAGTCCTTTCCCGCCCCTCCCCCCCCTTTGCCCAAGGCATAATTGGCTACCCTTCCACTGTTCTTGCAGCTGAATGATTATGAGATACGGAAAGGCAAAAAGATTGGCGTAACCATATCTTATAACAATCACCGGTTATTTGTGGGCTATATTCCAAAGAACCGGGATCGAGACGATCTTTTGGAAGAGTTTTCCAAACATGCACGTAAGTTGAGAACCCTTAAACCCCTGGAATGCGATAGTCTGCGCCTGAGCAATGGGTAGGGCAGGGCCGCTACAAGCAAGGAAGGGTAGCAAGGTCCAATGCTGTGTACACGCATTCACTCTGTGTTTCTCTCATGCTTCTTAGTATTGTCAGTACTTTTAGTGCAATGGACTTTGGTGCTCGTCCATACATAAGCAACTCCATAAATTTTCCCATCGGCCGATCCGTATTAACCAGAGTTTGTTGCGCAGCTGGGCTCATGGAGGTCATCATTTACTCATCCCCGGACGACAAGAAGAAAAATCGGGGTTTCTGTTTTCTCGAATACGAGTCCCACAAGGCCGCCTCGTTGGCCAAGAGGCGACTCGGCACCGGCCGTATCAAGGTCTGGGGCTGCGACATCATAGTAGACTGGGCCGATCCCCAGGAAGAGCCCGACGAGCAGACCATGTCCAAAGTTAAGGTCCTGTACGTCAGGAACCTGACGCAAGAGATCACCGAGGAGAAGCTCAAGGAGGTCTTCGAGCTTTACGGCAAAGTGGAGAGGGTTAAGAAAATCAAAGACTACGCGTTCATTCACTTCGAGGATAGGGATCACGCAGTAAAGGTAGTACCTTGCCATGCCGCCGAAGGGAAGGAGAGAGTCGACATCTAGAACGCACCATTCCCATTCGTCTTCTACCCTTGGCAGGTCTAGGGAGTCCAGTGTGGTTCGGGATCAAGATTCAATCCCGCTATTTCGCTATTAGTAGGAGGGATACGGAATTCCCCACATTTGGAATCCTATCAAAAGTTCGAGATTCCAAGATCCCGGGATCGCGATATTGGACTCTCTAGGTCCCAATGTGCATATTGGCTTCACCGCATTTCCTCTTCAGACCAAACAATAGCTTCTTCTCTAATATGATTTCGATTCACGTTCAAGCAATAGTCAATCGCATTGTATTTTTCTATCAGTGTCTCGTTCTAAACAATGATCGTGAAGTCAGAGCTAAAAGAAGACGTTATAAATGAACGTTCTATAGTCGACTGTATCCTCTGTATCGCGCACGGTTAAAGAACGTTTAATCTTTAGGCCATGGAAGAGCTGGATTCTAAAGAAATGGGGGGATCAAACATTGAAGTTTCACTAGCCAAACCGCCGTCCGATAAGAAGAAGAAGGAGGAGATACTGAGAGCTCGGGAAAGACGCATGATGCAGATGATGCAAATACGAGGAGGGTGAGTATTTTTCTATGTTATTCTAAATGTATTTTCGATTCGCGGAAAGTTTTATAGTCTATTTTGATGGTGCAATATAAACTAATTCGAATCAGTTTTAAACCCAAAATTTTCTCCTGAGGAAATCTTGTATAGGCTCTTTGCCACCAAGATCGTTTGTTGTTTGAATAATTACATTTATCATGAAATATAAAATTTTTAATTAATAATATTGCTGGACGGGGCTTTAGCCCACTGTATTAGCGTTGGGATTCTTAAATCCACGTTTTGAAATCCCGCGTCTTGTAAATGCACTTATTAGATTTAACGTCATTCGATGCGCAAAAAGGTCGCGTAGAGCGAATATGTTAACGTTCCGCGACAACTTAGCCTTGGAGTAACAGTTTTGCGATTCCAACAGAATGATGCCCGGACCGATGCCCCTGAGAGGACCACCCGGACCAGGAGGTCCACGAACGGGATCCGGAAGCATGCGAGGGGGCCCGATGGGTCGGGGCGACTACGGTAAGCGAATACCTCTTCACATCGAACTATTTATTTACAATAATAATAATAATAATCAGATAAATTTACATTGGTCCTTAGTCTGCTTGTTAGTCAAGTAACTATTCCACTACTTGTGTAAGAGTATGCTAAAAAAAAAACCAGACAGAACAAAGTCGAATGTCCACATGCCACTTTTGTACAAAAGAGAAAGAGTAAATGATGCGGCCCCGCCATCTCGGCGCTGCATTATTTATGATTGTTTCCGCTTCATCCTTGTAATTTTCCAAAGCTCATTTTAACCAACAAGTTTGTTTGATTACATAATAACCAAAACATGAACTTTCTAGCACTTCACTAACAAATAATCCTTTGTATGTTTTTCGCCTGTCATCTTTGTTGTACATTGTTTCCAACCGTTTAAGGTCCGACTGCAAGTTGACGAGGAACTCTGCCAACTGTGTATAAAAAAAAAACCTATGTTTATTGTCTCAAACCAAGTTTATTTCAGGTCTGAAAGAATACATGATACGTAAATGTAGTGCCTGTATTTTAGATAACACAGTTTTTTTAGATCAAGTAGTGTTGACGTTAACAATGTTTTGATAGTAAATTAAAAATACTGTTTGGATGCACGTATCGGTGAATGGCGGCGCGCCTGTCTGTACGTGTGTCTGTGTGTCTGGGTGGATGCACGAGGAAGGCCGGGGGGCACCGCAGCAAGGCAAGGGCATCGTAAAGCATTGCACGCGCCTCCGACTCTAACATGCATGTGTATCTCTCTGTCTTTCCTCACTTGTGTTGTTTTAAAAAAAAAAAAAAAATTGTTGCGCTTGCAGCCAGGAGCATCGGGTAAGTACAAGCTGTGGTGTAGGGACTGTATTTTTTTTTAATATGATGACGAGTACGCGCGTCTATTGGCAAACATATGGATGCTTCGCGGTTCCCCTAACCCCTCCCCTAAGCTCTTAACCTTAATTCCTCCGTCGCACAGGCCGGTATTCGACGTCCGTAGTGTCGGAAGGCCGCGAAGTGATCAAAATTTCATTGTTTTTGTTAAAATTGAGGGGAAAGTATCGAGCAAGCTCCGCGATAGTATTTCCGTTAGAGCGGGACGGGTTGTTTTGTGGCTATTCATCCATATAGTTGCTAATGCGCGCGGGAAATTAAGTACCTTGAATAGTTTTCATCTTCACTGGACTCACTGTTAGCTGAGTAACGATATAGTTGTAGAGTATGTAAGGTGGCACATAGTCAGCCCCCCATTTTGTGTACTGTACATATACGTCAAGTTGACTTCATAACAAATATCTAGTGTATGTGGTAAAAAGCTGAATAGATTCTGGCGAGAATCGTTACTTGACTCTTTTCCCGGCATGCTATTAGTAGTAATACCTCTCCAGGCAATCCGATTGGATCTAGTTGGCTAAATTGGGAATTATTGTCTTTTATAGATTATGATTACGACTATTACGGTTACGGGGACTATAGAGGCGGCTACAGCGATCCCTATTATGATGACTTTTACCGGTATGAAGATTACTATTACGATTATCAGCCGACCCCGACGCAAGGGAGAGGAAGGGGTCGGCAGCCAGCACCGGTATGGGACAATATCAAATTTTCATTACCGAACTTTTTTTGTTTATTATTACATATTTAATTAAGATTTTTTTTTCTAATTCTATGCGGTAGTTTGATTGTGGCACAGTGTCGGCATACCGCCACTAACGAGCAGCACTTAACACACTCCCCCCTTTAACTGCCCGGCCCAAATGCTTGCATGGTCTCGAATTAAATAAAAAAATAAAAAAAAGCCAAACCAGCGAACTAATCGTACACTTGCCACATTCAAAAATACCATCATATCTGAGCCAACTTCAAAATTCAGCGACGCCGGGAAAAGTGCGACGGACTCGAGTCTAAATGGATCTGACTGGACGCCAGCCGCCGGCTGTGGCTGGCTCAGATATGATGTGCTCTTAGTTGCAGGGTTATCCAAAAGTGGGGCGAGGGACGACGCCGCCACGCCGACACTAACCTCTTAATAAAACATACTTTTTAATTTTGTTCACCCCTTTTTTTAATTTGCTTAACCGCAAGTGTCTAGAAGTCTGCCAGCTTACTATGTGTCTGTCTATGTTTCGTGATTTTGTACTACCGCAGTGTTGTCCTGTCGACAGTGCCTTTTGTCTTTTGCTTTTGCTTAAATAGTGCTTTTTTTAGAAGCTTTGCTTTTGCTTTGTGCTTGGCTTTGGCCGCTCTAGGCGACCACGTGCTGTGTCGTTTAGCCGAGCTTTGTTACACCATTTTTATATTTTTGGATAACCCTTTTCTAGAGCTTCCGCATCGATAGATTTAAGGAGGATGTGTAGCTGAGAAGGCCAACCAACACGACGCAGCGAAGACTTCTCCGTTTCCCTCCCACATGTATAATAGTTCCTTATTTTCTCGCGCTCCCGTTGAGAGGCTTTAGTTTTGTATGTTGATTATATAGAATTACACAAATGTTGGTTTTTACTTTTTAGCCGTTTCTGTTTGCGAGGAAGGCTATTCATATGTGCATTCGTTGGACAATTTCCGGGCTGCTTTCCACTTCGTCGGTTCAGATTTTTTGACTTTTCGAGAGACTTATCGTTTTCTTCAGAAGAAATTCTCAAGAATATATCTCTCGAAATGTCAAGAAATCTAAACCGATGACGGATGACGTGGCAACCAGCCTGGAAGCCGTTCAACCGTTGTCAATTGTCACGAAAGCCTGCAAACTAAACTAAACTATGCTTTCCACAACTGAAAAAGAATTCAAAATAATGGTGGCTGTCAATGTTTTAGGCGTTACTTTTACGTCGATAGATCGTTCAGTGCAATTTCGTGTAAGGTGGATCGGTTGTTATTGATTCAACTTTAGGAACAGGTAGATTATGAAAAAAGTAATAATGCGAGTTTAATATTTACAGTCCGCACCATATTTGTCGAGATAGAACTGCAAGAAGACCCCTGTGTCACTTTCTTGGAATTAACTGCGTTCGACATCCGAGGTAGAAAGACGCCACGGCGCCAATGTCTTTCTATCTCGGGTATCGAATGCGGTTAACTCCGAGAAAGTGACGCAGGGGTCTTCTTGGTACTCTATCTCAACAAATATCGTAGGGACTGTACGTGTTCCCGGATAGGTTAAACGACGAAAATGGCCTTTTGGGATGCATGTCTAAGTTTTTCTGAATCCCATTGTGCCATGATTTAAAATCTGTAAAATTCAGTAAGCCTTGGAAATTTGGTAAAGTCAGTCATTTGGTCAGTAAAGTGCCTTTTTGGTTTAGAATACCGCAAAATATTAAAAGTTAAAAGTTTCTTAGAATAAAAAACAGAGTTCTTGCAAAATTTTAATGTCTTTAGGCCTACTTCGATTTTTTGCTTGTTTTCAGAATTTTTCTATAATTTGTATCAGATACGACAAAATGTTAAGGACATTTCTTAATAACATTTTGTGATATCTCCTACAAAAATCGCACTTTAATAGCGAAAAAGCAAATAATCAAAGTAGGCCTAAGACATTGAAATTTTCGCCACATAAGATTTTTTTTTAATTTCCGAGTCATCAATTTTCTACGGTTTTGAATTATGACAAATTTTATTTCACAAATAGGACTGAATTGCAGAAGGCAAACTATACAATATTTGAAAAAAGTTTACTTTTGAAATATGTAATTTTTTTTATAATTTTTTTTTCTCGAAAATTTTCTAAATGCTCAACATTACAGCAGAAAATCGCATTTTATAAATTGACAACGTTTTCAGTGTCGTAAAAAAGGCGGGTTCCTTTAAAAAAATAATTATTTACAAAAATCCTTTTTTTTTTGGGAAATTGGTCCTTTTCCAGTAAAACGTATTTTTAAAAAGATTTTTTTAATAAACAACTGCATTTAACAGCAATCAGAGGCAGTCGCACTTTTTCGTCGTTCTGATAGGGACGAAAATATGAAATATCGCGAATAAGTTACTTCAAAAAATTTTTACACATTTCAAAAATTGCTTTATATTATACAGGGTGTTCTATTTAATCTAGGCCATAATTTTGTGGCAAACTTTATACAATATTTGAAAAAGTTTACTTTTAAAATATGTCATTTTTTCTTTTATATTTTTTTTTCTCGAAAATTTTCTAAATGCTCAACATTACAGCAGAAAATCGCATTTTATAAATTGACAAGGTTTTCAGTTTTTCCAGTGTCGTAAGAAAGGCGGATTCTTTTAAAAAAATTATTATTTACAAAAATCCGTTTCACAAAAAAATTCTTGTTTTTTTTTGGAAATTTATCCTTTTCCAGTAAAATGTATTTTTAAAAAGATTTTTTTTAATAAACAACTGCATTTAACAGCAATCAGGGGCAGTCGCACTTTTTCGTCGTTCTGATAGGGACGAAAATATGAAATATCTCAAATAATACACATTTTAAAAATTGCTTTATATTATACAGGGTGTTCTATTTAATCTAGGCCATAATTTTTTCAAATGGAAATATCGCGTTTCCCAACTCTCATAAGCAAAAATTTTGTTCAAGTCGCTCTATTTCGGTGTAATTTTCTGTTAAATGCAATATTTAACCATGAAATGTTTTTAATAATTATTTGGAAATGCTGTAGTTTTACGAAAAAAGCGCGAGAGCACTTTTTATATTGTCAGTGGCGTATCATTTTTTAATAAAAACTCGCCGTTATTGTTTCCTACGACACTGATAAAAACTGAAACATTGAAAATACATTTAAACATTTAATTTTTTTTCATCCGCGAAACAATATGCGTTTTGGAAAAATATATATATTTGGAACATAATTTTTAGTTAATTTACCTGTTTCTAAAGTTTGATCGATAAAAATCGACCGTCCTGTGTAAAAATTATTTATTTTTATTTTCCATGGAATTTTCCTAGGAATGTCGCGAGGAAATAAGGAACATTAAATATATTTTTTATGTTTCGGATGCTACTGTTAGTTCGTTGGTAATCTCGGAGCCGTTTTGGTTGGCCAGTAGTGTGTGATGCACTGCAGCTTTTAAAATTTGACATTAAAGTAGTGCAACACACAGTATATTTTTATATAAACATTTTGAGACTGTTTTTAATTTACCCTGAATTCAGCAACGTTTATTCATTGATTAAAAACAATCTCTGCGGAGCGAGTTTTTTCCTTAAACTTTTTTATAAGTGAGACGACGCGCGTTTTTGTTCCTCTCATTTTTTTTTAATTAAATCAAGAGGATTCAGTTCTGCCGAACTATTTGGCAGCACTGAATTTCGAGGTTACGATGCACACGACAAAATGGAAAAAAAGTTCCTGGAAAAAGCTACCAGTACTAAGTGTTGCCGTTTTTGTACATGCAATGGTACTGATATAAGTTGACACTTAGGAACTGGATGAAGGAGTCGGTTCAGGCGTTTACTACGATGTTAGCAGTGGAACACAGGTTTGTTGTCCTTTCTACCAGAATCGGTGATAATTTCCAGAGATTAAAAAAAAATCAATCACGTCCCCGCCTCCGATCCCGGTACTCCCAGGTAACTCGTTGTTCATGGTACTTCTCTGGTGTGATCGTCAGTCAGATTTGACGGCGTTATACTGTTACTTCCATTCACCATTCCTGATGGTTTTTAGCTGTCTAACAAGGCTTACTAATACACTAATTTTGTTTGCCCAACTTTGTGTGGTTGAATTGCGAAGTACTATGAACAATACGTGTAAGTAAGCCCTACAACTATTATAAAGCCCGCAGAGGAACCCGGTTACGGTTTTCTTTGACTGAATTTTCATAATTAACCAAGCAAGCGCAGTATAATATTTGTAGGCCGTCACATTTCTGAATGTTTGTATTTTGTGTTTATAAAAATATCCACGTTACCGTCCTTTCTTCCATTCCACGTCTGCCGTCCCCCTCCGAGTGTTTTTTTAAATGTATATGTTTCCTGAGATGTGTATTTTCGGTTGACAAAAATTCGGACTCCTTCATTAAGGTCACTTTGTTAATACTTAAAAACTAGCGCACAAGTCAAGTTGGTAACATGTGAATAAGCATTATGTCGTTATTTTAGCGGGTTCCGAAAGTGCACAAATATTAAGTATATGCCAGACAAATCGCCAAGAAAGTACAATACGTGTTTTGTAAATCGCTAGGTACCGATGTAAGTACATTTATTGATACATTTTTGGGAAGAAGGATTTCTCTTGCCTAAGAAATCAATAAGCGAAATGGTAGGCCATGCTTCTTAGGGAATGGCCGCAAGGAAACCGTTATTGATATTTTCGGCAATTGGAAACTATATTACTAACTCCTATTTTTTTTATTTAATTTTACAGTCTGACATAACAAAATTTATTGCATGCTTAACAAGACTAACCGGTCGTATTTTGTGCGGAGCACACATTGAATTTTTTCAACCGAATTTACACTCAAGTCCTGCGGAAATACCTTGTTAAGTTGTTATGTTTCTCGAGGATGCAGTTTTTTTGTTATGTTTTGCGAGTTATTAACACTGATTTTTTTTTATTTTTATTTATTCGCAATTTTCTAATCTAGGAAATATTTTTTATTTTTTTTTAATTTTGTATCGGTTGTTTTTATAATATTTTTATTAGAATAACAATTATTAAATGCATAATCGATTTTTCCTAATTTTGAGCAAAGGAAAATGCTAAATTTACTTTGTTACGGGAATCCAATTTATGTCTTTAGTTTATTTTTTTAATTTTTATTTTCGATATTTTTAAATTTTTTTATTTTTTATTTGCCCGTACGGAACCTCAAGGTATTTGCCAGCACTTTGACATGCACATTTGCACTAGATGGTTATGGTAGAAAGGATCCAACGTTGAATGTTATAATGAATGTAACTGGGTACTGTGTTCCGTTTTATTTTTTTTATTTACGATTTTTTTTTACAATTACCACGGATTTCTTGGATGTGCCGAAAAATATTGCGACGCGGGGGGGCGGCGGCGAGTCGAGAGGCGTCGCCGCTACTACCCCCCCGCGCCGCAATATTATTACCGGAGCTTCCGGACGAGCCTAACGTTATTTTTTTCCATCCCAAGCAGGCTGGCCGTGGGCGTGGGGTGGTGGCACGTGGCCGGGCCGGTGGCCCCCCAGCCCGTGGGGCGGCAGCCAACCGGGCGGGCCGGGGAGGAGCAGCAGGGGCCCGTGGGGCAGCACGCCAAGCCGCTCGTGGAGTGGGCCGCGCCAAGGGAAGTTTACCAGGTAAGATTTTTTTTTGGTTGTTTTTTTTGTTTTAATATATATTTCGGGTGCCCGTTATTCGAACCGCATCGTAGCAATATCAACTCGGTTATTTTAAGAGACACGAAATTGGTGTAATATTCGGTCAAGGTGGCGGAAATTGACGAATAGTTTGCGGATGAGCAATTTTTTTGGTGTGAAGTTATAAATAATTACAATGTAACTGCGGCGTCTATCAAGACGGGGTAACGACGTTCAGCTTTTATTTTCCCTGTGGAAGCCATATTGAATTTTCGCATTTTTTTATTCATCGATTTCTTCTGATTACTGTCATTAGTGATTCAAATTATAAATTTTTACAAAGGAGTGCTTTGAAACCAGAATATTTTGCATTTTACGGAAATAAGGCACACTTGATAAAGATTTGCTTGAATTTAAAATGAGGTGGCCCATGGTGAAACTTAACATTTCATGTACGGGGTGTCCAAAATATTTAAAAACCTGAAAAATGTCACGAGAGTAAACTACCTTTATTTCTAATATTTCTGAAAAGTGTCACTAAGAAAAGTTGTTCCAAATTAAAAGATACGACAATTCCAATTTGTGGAAAATTGGCCTACTTTGATTATTTACAAATATTTACTTCCATTTCAAGCAAAACTTTTTATCAAGTGTACCTTTTTTCCGTAAAATGTAAAATAAAAAAGTTTTTCCTCTTATTGGCACACGAGATCGGGGGCCTCGGCAAGATCTGGCAACCCGAAAACTGTTTAGGTTTTTTTTAGAATCAAACCAAAAAGGTGTTCAGGTTTTGAAATTTTATATCTGCAAGTCGCTGATTGTGTGATCTTTTTTTTTTAGAATCAAACCAAAACGTGTTTAGGTTTTGAATTTTTTTTTTTTTTTAAAGGGCCTCCATAGAGTTTATAGCCCCGGATCTCGCCATAGATTAATCCGGCCCTGCATTTGAAGCAATAGATGTGTGGTTTGTTTGAAAATGCTATTTGTAAAATATTAATTACGTTACAAGACGGGAAAGTGTTGTTTTGTTTTTTCTCCATGCTTCCAAGACTGTCGCCCTGAAATCTACCACTTTCCGGTGATGCAAATTTTTTTATTTTTCCTCTTTTTTTCATTCAATCATAAGCGTGAGATATCGGCTGTCAGCGGCATTATTAAGAAATGTTTCATTGTCTTGTAAGAATCTTCGGCTTACAGACTTCCTTTTACCTACATTTTTTTTGGGGGGGCTGACATGCATTTCAACACTGGGTGCAAGTTGTACAAGGTCGATAAGGCCAGTTGGTGCAAAACAATGCAAAATGACTACTTCACATACATTTTTTCTTGGCACCAATTCATGAATCATCAAAATGTCGCCGTTGTCGCCTTTCAAACTTTCTTCTTGAATTTCACCTTCGATTTTTGATGTTTTCAAAGGTTTTGCCGACTCCTGACGCTTATTTTCCGATTTTGGCCGATAAACGCTAATTTCTGGTAAAAAAATTATCCAGAAATTGAATATGTTCTGGTTGGTTGTAAAAAATAGATAACAGTAATCGATAAAATGCGCTAATTAAAAAGTCAGAAACAACTTCAAAACAAAGATTGGGCAAATCTCTGTTCGTCAAATTCCGCAAAGCAACTTTGCCTTAATTTGAACAGTCTCTTAAAATTGCCGGGATCCACATTGTGCGGTTCGAAAAAACGGGCACGCCGTATAGATTTTACATGTTCTTTCGTTGTGCAAACTTGGTGATCCGATTTGTGTTTTATTTGATTTTTTGCTGAAAATAACTATTGGATCACTTAGGTATTCCATGTAGAGGTACTGGGTAAACGAATAGCGAAGTAATTGTTCTTACATTTCACAATTTTATTTTTTAATGTTTCAATTGTGATTAAGAGTGTATCAAAGTTGGAGTAAGATCACATCTCGCGTTAATTTGTTAGGAGAAGTGACGTCATAACATACTTATTCTTTATTTCCGATTCGACTAGTCATAAATTTTCTTTAATTAAAATTGTGTCGTCTGATTTTGCAATGACGAACTTTGCTTCAAAAATTTTACTATTGGAACTTGCCAATAGTTATACGCATACCCAGTATTTTAACGTTTGCAGATTTTAACTATTGTTTTTAATTTAATTCTTACGAGCCTCACTTACTTTAGTAAACATATGGAAAAAAGGAATATTTTTCAAAATTTCTTATTTGTGGTTTGTAACGATAACGAACTTTGGACAATATTTTTTTCATCAAAAATGGGTTAAGGAGAGTAGATGGCACACATTTATTAGCGAAAATTTTGAAAATGTTAACAATTCCTCAGCGAATATTTAAAATGTCTATTTTCATCTTATTATTTTTTTTTGTTTCAACGAGCTTATATTGACTGCATTTTAAGTCTTTAGACTGATTTGTGCTTCATACCATTTAGAGTAAAGAAAAAGTATATTCAAAATGAACAATTAAAAACAAAAAATTGTAGTCAGTTTTGAGCTTAAAAACAGGTTATTTTGAGTAAATCTTTTTGCCTTTCTTTTTAGTGGGGAAAATACTAAATTGCAGGTTTTTTTTTCGACGATCGGTAAATAAGCGACAAAATGTCGCTTCAACAGAATCTTTTAACTTTTTCCATATGTTGCCCTGAAGTGTTGCATTTTAAAATCTGCAAATCCCCCCCCGACCTCGCACGTCTCACCCATTACTGATTGTTAAATTTCAGTTCTGCTTGCAGTAGCGTAAGAGTTACTGCGAAGTTTCAGCAGAACGTTTCCCGCTCACACACACTGTCCTCTTTTCCCATTCAGATGTTTTAAAGCCCGAAGTTTGCGTGTATGCGAAAGGCGTTATCGTTGCAAATGCATTATGTAGGTCCAATACCGTTTCTCTTTCCCATCCGACGGCGGCGTTGCCAGTGTTTCTCATCCATTTTTTCGTTCCCGAAACGCAAACTTTTCTTTGTAGTTTAAAGTGTCGAAATCCGTTAAAACAAATATTTTTTTATATGCAGTGGGGTCCCCGCATCCTTGTAAACTCTTTTTATTGTTGATTTTTCGTGAAAAAGTTAATCTTGATACAAAATTTTGCTTATCTTGGGAAGCCATGGGCAAATATGTAATAGAACGTAGAGGGCGTACAAAAAATTTCAAAACGTGAAATTTTCCTAAGCCAAGTGCCTTTAATTTTTGTTTTCCTTAAAAACTGTACTTAACAAAGTTGTTCGAGAACTCAAGAAATGCTTAAATACTGGGTTTAGTCAGAACAGTAATCACATTTTGCAAATAAAAAGGAAATTTTTTTATCAAGAATTACCTTTTTCTCGAAAAATCAGAATAAAAAGGTTTGCAAGAGTGCGGTACCCCATCCGGGGACACACTGTATTTTTACGTTCAAGGTCATCCATTTTATTTAACATATTGAGGCGAACTACTTCATATTCTAGTAATTTGACCAAATCGTCAAATAATTTGATGATAATGGAAGTACATTTTAATATCAAATTGTTTTGATCAAATTTTGACAGAGATTTGACAGTTTGACACGAGCTTTAAGGCGTATGCTTAAATTTCTTTCGTCTCTGTCATTTTGCAGTTTTTTCTTTCCCGTATCGCCTAAAAAGAAGAGTCCACCGCGAAGCTTGTTTAAAATTAACGCCAACTGCTGTTTCATTTAATGGACCTTTCGCAAACGTACCGTTTGTGATCCCCAATTCGGATGAATCGCCTGCACTGGCAACGCTGCCCGCTGGCCCTCCACCACGTGGTCGACGGAATACGCACGCAGAGACGTCATTGCGCGGCGACGTCATCCGACGTCGCCGAATTTTTTCGCACCGCGCGGAACTAGTCTAACCTGTGTAGCGTATTCCTTTAACCAGATTCCCCCTCTTATGTCCTGTAGCACTTTATAGTCTTTGACCCCTTCGCTCGCCATCCCGATTCGTATTATGTATCGTGGGACCGGCGAGGAAAACAAATAATGAAAGTATGACGGATGCGCCGTTTTCGTCCTTTGTGTGCGTTTTTGCAACCGCTCGTGAGACCTGAATCCCGTGACCTGGTTCCGTGCAAAAAATCGCACGGATTATTCGGATCACATGGAAACTGGCACCGGCCCCTTGGTCTTTGGTTATTATGCGGACCCGCTTCTTCTCCTTGCAGCGCGTACCTCGCTCGATAATTAAATTATGATGAAGTGGATTTAAATTCGTGACGTATAGTCCCCGGTGCCGTTTTCGGTTCGAATTGCACAGCTGCGGATTAGGCCGGGACCGCTAGCTTTTGCTTAGAGGGGCCGCGAAACTCGAAAGTGCGAAATTTTTGATTGGCGCTCAACAATTTTTGGAAAAGTAGAATATTTTGTTTTAAGATAAATACATATGTCACATTTACTCGACTAAAACGGTTGTTTTTATACGCAACAGTTGAACAGCTAAATAGGAATATAGCTCGGAATATAGTATATCTAGACGAGACAGGGCAAAATTTTTCTGAACGCCTATGGATTCCGTAGAGTTTGAGTTAAATATTTTTATGCGGTTCAAACTGAAATCTTAACGACTATACAAAAACATATCTCTGTACCGCTCACTTTAAAAGTTGTTAACGTTTCGAAAATCTCTCTTTTCGTCTTGAGAACTTTTTTGGATTTTTCGTTTTAGTCGATTTGACAGTTTAAAAATTAAAAACTAAAACGAAATGTCAAAAAAAGTTCAATAGACGAAAACAGGCAGATTTTCGAAACGTCAACAACTTTTTAAAGTGGCGATACAAAGTGATGTGTTTTTTGTTAATATATTTTTGTATTTGTCTGCTTTTTTCACTGTGAGGTTTTTTGGATAGGTAAAACCTTACGCAAAAAATAAAGAAAAATATGAAAACTATGTCACAAATAAATAACTCCAGGCGATATATTTCTCCATATAAAAATGAGGTTTACTTAAAGATTAATTGACACACTTACATATTAATACAAAAAATATTTGTTAAATTTGTTGAGGTCCACAGAGAAGTTGCAAAATCGCGAACTATGTATTTTATTTGCTTTCCTCCTTTCCATTTCCCAATGTATCAATGTAAAATGCTTTATTGAGAAATGTGTAGGATATTTTGTTAATGATTTGTTAGTTTCGTTAAAAAATTTTTTTCAAAACTTAGTTTTGGGGAATATCTGAGAAATATCCTACACAAATCTTAAATTTTGTAACAAAGTGAGAGTACCTAAGTATTGTTAAGTCTAAGACATAGAATGTGCGGTAGTCAAGACGCGACAAATTTTCAGGGTTCGTTAAAAAAAAGCAATATTTTTGTCCTAAAAACCGTTTATAAGAGTTTTACAATCGTTCAATAATTGAAGCACAGTTTCTGATCGATTAGATTTCAAATTTAGATGGGTAGATTGAACCTTTTCAAAATTATATTTTAATTGGAGCAAAATAATTGACATTTTCCTATGATTTGCTGTTGATGATTAGTATAGATTGTATATCCACTTAGTAGATTTTAAATCCTTTCATAGCCCAAGGAAATTTGACGAAAAAATGGGAAAAACCACGACAAAATTTCCTCCAAACTGAATTTTTGCACACGTTTTTGAGGTGTCCCAAACCCAAATCTGCAGAAATCACAAAAATCGCAACATGGCTACCCAAGATATTGAAGATCAAAGTTTTTTGCAAATATATTGCAACGGATATCCCTAAGGTGAATGTTGTAGATAATTTAATTATCTCCATGATTGGTCTCTTGCATTTTTTCCCAAAATCTCGCCCATTTCGAGATATTCAAGGTCAAAGTTTCAACTTAATCGCTGTCTAATTTATTGGGCGCCAGATTTTCGGGAAAGTCCTTGTTTTTGAAACTTTGACCTTGAATATCTCGAAAAGGGCGAGGTTTAGGGAAAAAATGCAAGAGACCAATCTTGTAGATAATTAAATTATCTACAATTTTCACATGTATAGAACGCGAGATATTTGCAAAAAAACTGACCTTCAATATCTTGGGTAGCCATGTTGTGACTTGCCCTCAAAGAACGTCAGGGCAAAAGTTAAGCTTCGTCGAGGTCAAATGCTAATTTCCTAAGGCTGTTCTAATAATTGATCAAGAACTGTTTCAACTTTTGAAGCGTTGTATACCTTTTAGAAGTTATTTAACGAAAATGTTTTTCTTATTTTTTATTTTTTTTCTAATGAAAATCAACACTAAAAGTTTGTCGCACTCCTGCTGTATAATAACAAAATTAAATTAGAGATCGGATCTAGATTAAAATATAATAGACTTAAAACCCAGTTTCTTCAGTATTTAAGCCTTATTGGAATATTGTAAATATGTTCTTAATTCATTCACTTATTTTTTTTAACGATCTTAGCGCCAATACTATTGTGCCAAAGACAGCTATCATCTCCTACATTTTGTGCACTTTATTTGGGATCACCCTTTATAAATAAAAAAAGGTTATAAAGTAATGTGACTAAATATCATATCATATCAACTTCTCAAGGAAAAAAAAACGTTACCTAGTTGGCGGTGAATTGCATTAATAAAAACATCAGCATTACAGTTAGATAGTGTTTTTTTAACCTACATCCTAAAAAAAAAAAATTTGAAATCGGTCAAAAAACAAAGAAGCTACAAGCTTGTATCATATTTAAGCGCAACACCCTGTATATTAGTATTTCAAGCAACCCTTTTGAAAAAACTTGTAAGGAGTCGATTTTCAAATAAATGTTTTTATTATACTTAACTGGCGGAACTGTAAGGAACTGGGCGTTAAATCTTTTTCCCGTTATCAATACTTTCAAAATTTTACTGTACTTTCCAAATCTTGCTTCATAGAAGATCTCTTACACTTTCGAGTAGGGTAGACATGTATGCTTGTGTAGAATTAGCGTAGCGACTGAATCGAAGGTGATGCACGGCGTTTTTCTGACGTTGTGGTTTTTTAGCAGGTAAACGGAAGTTTGACGGGGGTCACCAGAACCAGGGGGATTCTAAGCGCAGGTTTCAAAGCAACTGGGGGAGCCAGCCCCTTCCACAGCAGCCGCTGGGGGCAGATATAAACGGAGAGCAGCAGGCATGGTACCAGGATTCGTACCAGTCCTGGAGCTAAGTGAACGAACTGTGAAGCCCACGGTGGGACTGAGTGTGAGTGGCCCTGCGTCAGGGCAAAGGGTGGGCGCACCCTCATGTGCCTGCTAGTTGTGCGCCTGGCGCCCTCAACATAGTGGAACCCAACAGCCGATGGTGTCCCCAATACACGTATTACCTATTCTGCATTCGTTTTTTTTTTTTGTCTATTTGTAACTTGTTAAGTTGGATTATTCAAAATTTTTTAACTGTACGTTTGTTTTATAAATTTGCCAATTAAATTGATTAAGTTATGTTTTAATGATGTTATTTGGGCTCAGCGTCTCCAAGTTCTGGCGACAACACATCTCGGGACGCCGCCTGTTCGTTGATAGTCTTTTTTTTTTTGAAGGCGGGAGCCGAGCCGCCCTCGGCCCGCGCCCCTATTAATATTATGTTTTTATTACTTAATATCAAGCAACCCGATATCCCAGGTGTCACATCACTGCATCATTTATTTTTTGCCGTTGTTTATTTCACTTGTAATAGTCTGGAAAGGAGGAACTGTTGTACACACACTGATAAGCATGGGTTTGGCACTGTGGAGCGCGGCGGTCGAACCTCCCAGCGGCGGACGTACGACAGCCGCGCCGGGCATGGAGGGACTCAACACTCGGTTCATGCAGTACAGCCGAGACAGTTGCTCATGAACAGAGTGAATTTTATTATATGTATAATATAATTATATATTTTATTCTTGGTAATGCATTTTTGCATTGTGATGATTGTATTTTAGCAGTAATTTAGGAAGTTCAAGCATACATACTTCTGTTTTCCGGCACCCGCGAGTACGTCACGAACGAGCAAAAGAAAAAGTTTTGATCCGATATAAAAACGCAGACGCAATGTTTCAGTCTCCGAGCAGAACACGAGAGATTACAGCTAAAACATTCATTGATTTGCAATTTTAGATGATTTAATGGTAACCGATTGATTTTTGTTTGTATTATCCTGTAACTGTTTTGGTTTTATACGTCCGTTATTTGCTTTCGCTTCCCTGGCATTTTGTCCCCTCTCCGTACACTGTAACAAAGTTGTTTTTTTTTAAGTAATCTTTTTAGTGTGAGGTAGCTAATATTCATCCAATGTACTGTCTAGAACTATACGCCTAATAGTAACACACATCTGCAATTTTACTACAACACAACCATACTACTGTCAAACAATATGAGATGCGTTTTTTGCAATTCATACTGTATTGTATTTTATTGGTAAATCGATCCGAGGCCATCGGGCTTCGCACTTATTGTTATGTATATCATCTATCGATTAATAATGAGAGGACTGATGATTTATATGTCTCAATAAACAGTTGTATGTGTATTACGATTTTACAAAATCGTTCTTTATTTTCTCGCACCTCCTCTCGTCGCACCCAAAATCCCACTTCTGATGCACACATCCGACTATCGGAGAGAAAATTACCTCTGGAATCGTACGTTTCTGTAAAATTGGGCTTGAAAACTTTATTTTCTCGCACCTCCTCTCGTCGCAGCCAAAATCCCACTTCTGATGTACACATCCGACTGTCGGAGAAAAAATTCCCTCGGGAATCGTACGTTTCTGTAAAATAGGGCTTGAACAGAAACATTATGAGGTAAGTAGAGGCTCCTTTCTAAAATAGTAATTACATTTTTTTTCTCATTTTTAACTTTGCACTTTTAAGGCGTTATGTATGGTTTGAATTTAATTTCCACATAAAAGATAAAATCCATGTACAGGGTGGTTATCGAGTATATTCAAATAAAGGAGGCGAGTTATCGTTAATTTTAAGAAAAAAGTTCCTATGATCTAGACATCCCAGTTACTAGGTGTTAAATGATACACCACTGATTTTTTCACGTTTTAAAGGAAACTTGTTAAAAAATTAAAATGAGTGCTATTTAGAAAGTATCGTCAGCTGTGAAGTACCCACTGACAAAAATTTAAACGCTGAGGAAAATATCTGGCAATAACGCTTGCACTTTTTATATGAAAAAATACTTTTTTTAGGTCTTCTAATATCATCGGTACGTTTCACAAAAGTTACTCTTGGAGCAGCTAACGGAGGTTTGAAATAGTTTTTGCAGAAGATGAAACTCGGGGATATCTTCGCTGTTAAATTCAACGTATTTCGGCTGCATTACTGTCGTCAAATCCGTAAACAAAATGCATGTCTGCCATTTCAGAATTTGCAAACACGAATTATAGAGAAATTCTTACTTTTAGAGCCTTCTCCGTTAAATATAAAAGTTCGGTTTTTTAATGAAAATTTAAAAATTTGCCTTCAAAACTTAAAAAAATGAATAGTTAGAACTTTTTCCTCAACAAAGCCGTTATTATAATATTTATGATGTAAAAAATTATTTGATGGGTTAGAAATGTGGTTCTCTAGGGCTAGGGATTACGATAGTGTACTAAATTTGAGATCCTTATCGTTTCTTAGGGTATGATTTTTAGGTCCACAATACAACTTTAGTGATATAAAAAATTTAATATGAAATTTGTTAAATGAAGAATTAAAATAAGGGTGGCCGATCTTAAGATACCGGAAAATGTTGCACATATCTTTGCAAAATATTTTTTTTAATAACCAACCGGCAGATACAATTAGATGTTTTTGATATTAACATTCTTTAAAAAAAATTTTGTGAAAAAATTAGGAAATACGTATTTGTAGTTGATTATGAAAAAAAATGTTGCAAAAACTTGCATACTTTTTTAGATCTTGAGTCGGCCACCTTAATTTTTTATCACAAATTTTGTTCAGTCTTTTTCGATATGGAAATTTTCTGAAAAATGATATGGGCCTCGTAAAAATATAACCACTGTCATTTTCTGAGTCGTCACTGCTTCATAGAAACCTTTTTTTCTTACAATTGATGATTTAACCTTTTTTATTATCTGGCAAGTAATTAAGGACCATCCTGTGTAATAAAATTTCTCGATTACAGAACAATAAATGCAAAAACTGATAATTTACGTATTTGGAAAAGTAAATATTTTCCAAGATGCCATAATATTAAACCCCAACAATGATTTCTGTAAAATATTGCTTTTTTTCTTATTTTTAACTAAATATAAAACAAATTTTGTGAAAACGTTACAGGAATATTTTTTCTGAGGTCTTGGTCTAAATTGGATACGATGGTCTTTTCGAAAAAACCGAAATATCAATAACTATTCGTAGTAGAATCGTATTCAAATGAAAAGTGGAGCAAAAAATTGCCGGTCTTTTATCAAAGGAAAATCGTGTCATGATTTTTAGGATGCGTAAGATGAACTAGTTTAAATTTAAAATCAAATTGAATGTAAACTTTGAGATACCCCTTCAAACGTACTGTGTTCTGCTAGTAGCTGTAGTCGCCCAGATGCATCGAGTGTAGGAAGTGGTTGGTTATACGTCAAATACTAACCTGTCAAGCTTGGTCGTAAATCAGAGACCGCCTCGAAAAAACAAGTACAACAGTGACACGTACAGAGGTAAAATGTAGTACATATGTGGAATTTAAAAAACAAATTGGATTTATAATAAATTACATTTAAAATAAGTAGTTTATGAGAATAAATGTTTTTTTTAAAGAACAGGGGTGCCAAACGTGAACTGATTCCCTTCATCTTTTCATAATGCATAAATTATTCAATTTCTAAACCCCTTAAAACCGTACTGCACTGGATCTCTTGACGGCCAATGATTTATTACTTTGCATCGAATATGATCCTACCATAGAACACTTAATTTTGTTTTCCATTTTTTGCCGTTCTCTAAATATACTACTTTTACATTTTCACATATTGCATTCATATAATTAAAAAATAAATTCCTTAAAAACTGCATATATTTTTGTACGTTATTATCTTTAACAATTAATTTCAGTAAATTCACAACTATAATAATTATATTTTTGTTTGTGAATCAGTGGCACCACAGACACTTCCACATTTCAACTGACTGTTTTAGTGTTTTGTGTTTTGGTTGTGGCTCTGAAACGTTTAAAGAATTTCAAAATTTATTGAAGACCTCTGCTCTCTGCTGTTTAAAAAGAGACATTTCTTTTGCTATAACTTCCTTATACAAAATTCTATTAATTAATCCCTAAGTGAAATATTTAATTAGCGTATTATTTCACAAAAACTTCCAAGTTGGAAAAATACGGAAGGCTTTGACGACACCGAAAAAATGACTAACGATAGACGCCCCAGTGGGTAGAGGTTAGCTATAGCTAGTGTCCGTAGTTGTGTCGTTGCGTTATTTAGTGAGGACTTTTGTAAAATTAAAACTGAATTTAAAATATTTACTATTCATGCATATACAGCTTTTGGGTACCTAGTTACTAAAACGATGATTAATATTTTCGCCCGATTTTCCATGTGTAGAACTTTTAGTTTCTTGGCAAAGTTGAAGACAAACCACAATTCTAGCTGGTGGATGTGGATGGTAAGTTTTTGAAATTATGTAAAGTATGTTTTATTAGGACTATTTCGCGAAGGCTTGAAAAATAGTATCTGTTTGTCTCTAACTACAAAAAAAAAAAAAAAATAGGTACATCGTTTTTCCTTCTTACATACCTATGTGTCTCGTATATCATATATTTTGTGCCTATGTGTATGTACCGGGTGCTTTATTATCATAGAAAATATAGTACTAACGTTAGTACTATATTTTCTGTTTATTATAATGTCAGCTCAGCTCATATGTTCTGTTATTTTTTCGAGATATAGAAAAACATGTAAGAATAAAAGTTAAACTAAACTTTTTATGTAGGTAATAGTGATATAAAATTTGGTTCTTTCTGACATATGCTTATGGCACATGATTTTCTACATACATTATCATTAGATGAAGAAATTACGCACGCGTTTAGGTTATATCTGTTGTTATTAGCTCTATTTGTTTTACCACTTGGTTAGTTGAGTTTGGTCAAATTGACCAAACTAGAAGTGACCGTGATTTGAACTAACTTTAGGTTAAACAAAACACACATCTACTCCATTTTAAATTTTGACTTTTGACGTCTGTTCAATTTCAGATTAATTATTATATTTTCTTCGGGTGAATCCATATCCATTATCAACGGCTTATTTTTATTATGCAGATTTATGATTATTATTATTTCTAGGTTATCTCGTTCACTTACTAATCACGATATTAGGCTAAGTTAGATCGGATTTCTGCGCATAGCAATCCAGCTTAACTTCTCACAGCGGTAATAATAGTTCACACTCTAACATTTCTAGACATGGGTGGTTATGTATTCAAATTCCAAAATATCGTCAGTTGTCGTTACCTTTGTTCAAACTACTCTTCGTGGTTAAAACGGTGGCGGCGGCGTTCCCTCCAAAACGGCCCCGCCACATTCGAAATCGCGGCGCTCGGGGGGCGCAGGACTGCGCACTCCCTTGGCCCGGTGGCGGTGCGCCGACGCCACCCTGACCTGGCAACGACGGCCGCTCCCATTCCGGCGGCGCGCGTAAGGTCGGCTGCATGTTCGGCAAGAGCTGGTGGCGGCCGCTAAGCGATGTTTCGTATAGGGGCGGGGCGGACGAAAGCCCGTCGAATCTCCTGACGCCAACTGCGACCGTGTGCCCTCGCTAGAGTGATGTGTGCACCTTTCTTAGTGACTAGACCAAAACAGTTCCAGACCAGTGGCCGATCGTCGAGCGGATTCCAGTGTCCAGGGGATAAGATGGCTGCCGCAAGGCCTCGCAAGGTTCTCGCTCTATCTGCTCTCCAAGGGTACGTCCTCTTAAAGATCCTTCGCCCGGGGACGGCTCCGGCCCGTCTCTCTGTGCTTATTTATCCCACTTCTGATTTTCCCAACCGAGATCCCCGCAGATCCGCACGCACCTCGCAAAGCCCTAATGAATTCTCGCTATTTTTTAACTGCCCGGCTGTGTGGGTCTTTGCCGTATTACCCGCATATCGATCTTAATGTTTACATAAATTTTCTTTGCCGTACAGAGATCTTATCAGATTTATTTATAAGGGGCGTGGTTTACAACCGTCTCAAGCAACCTACCGTTCCAGTACACGTAAAAATTAACGTTGAACTAAGTCTCTTTTTACGCAAAGTCCTACTCCTGGCCTCGCTTCTTGCGTGTAGGATAAAATTTTATTTTTTTCACCCGAGAGGTCCCGGCTCGCTTTTTGTTAACACAACATATGAGGGGCGTGGTTTTAAACCACCGAAACCCTTCTTTTTACCCCTTATCTAATAAAAGGGACATATATGTCGAAAGATTTAGGATCATCTCAGCATGTGTCGCTCGGAGGTGGTTTTTTCGCCACCCTAATCAATTTTCCGTTTTTCCCCGCCGGTCATTCCCTTTCTTCTGCGAACACCACGAGTGATACTCTGGCAGTCCATTAAATTTCGTCGTGGAACGTTCGGATGCCCGTGTTTTTTGTTTTGTACACAGCGTTTGCTGTTAACAGTGGGCGTAACGACCGAGTGAAAGGGCATGTCATCGGGGAATGAAAGGAATTATGTGTTCTTTTCCAATAAAAGTTAATGTCATTGTTTTCAAGCTGTGCTCTAAGTCAATTTGTGCTCGCACTGCCAGACGGACTATATTCAACTTTTATTGGAAAACATGAGATCGGAACATCGTCGCGGGGGAAACAGCTTCGCCCGATCGGTCACCCCAAAAAACCAAAGGAACGAACGGAATAAAAATCTGTATATTACAAGTTTTCGAAAATTAATGTGTTTCTCATGTTTTTTGTGGCTTGTTATATAGTCCGAGACAGACGCAGGCGGTATCTGTTTAAAAAGTCCATATTTTGGTGAATTGTATATCCACGGAGATTTTTGGCTCTTTGGCTTTCAAATATCACTAGAAATGAAAATTTTTCTATGCGCACAAAAAAAAACGTGGGCTTAATTTTTGGTGGCACAATATGTTAAAAAAATTCGAAAAATGTAATTTTTCTTCCTATTTAATTATGTATCTTTTCAAGAGTTGATTTTAGGCGAAAATGGAAGAGGAAAAAAAGATGTTTGTAATTAAATTTTTTACAAAATATGACTTGTTACAAATCGAATCATGATTAGTATTGTAAAAATAAAAAAAATCGACAAAAATGGGGTTAAAAACATTGCTTTTTAGGGAATTTTTTGAGGTCTTTAAATTGGGTATAGGACCTTCATACTTCGCTCAAGAAAACTTCATGTTATGTAGAATCATCATACCAAATTTCATCAAAATCGGTTCCATAGATTTTACATAATAATTTTGAAATCCAGATTTTGAAAAAAATATTGCAAATTTTCAAAATTTTGTACAGCAAAAACCAAGGCCCTTAGATACTTGAAAATTTAATCACATATAGAAGGGCTCTCAAGCTTTCAAACGCTTTTTGAAAAATTCGAATCCGTCAATTAGGAGAGCTCTGGCGCTTATTTAAACATTGGTCGAATTTTTGTACTTATAAACAATTAGAATAACTTTGTGAATATTTAATGAAATCAAATTTTTTAAAGCAGGTTTTAAAAGTTATTGGGTAGACGCTTCTTTAGAAAAAACATATCGATTGGTCAATTACTTACGTAGTTATAGCCGATGAAAGTTAACCGTCATTTACACTAAATGTATTGGGACATCCGGCCTAATTTTTCGAAAAATATCTTTGGTATTCTGAGTACTTACCAGGTCTAAGTTTGCAATACTTTTCTTCATTGGCAATCTACTTTAAAACGCGTTTAAAGTTATTTATGTTAGCGAGAAATTCAAGAAAATCGTACGGGTGGTTGTGGTGGGGGAAGGCAGAGAGCGCGACCACTTCGGCCTGCTCGAAATTGAATCGGCGGGCTCAAAACCGCGACGTTCTTAAAAATTTTTCACTTCTAGAGGGCCGATTTTGATGATTTTTTTTAAATCGATGTCTCCCGATTAAAAAAAAACAATTAGCGTATTTTCAAATGCCTATCATTAATAATTATTCCATCCAATGAATTTCATGAAACTTCCTTGTTGCAGAATATTTTCCATATTTTTCATCCACACTGTATATTATTACATTTCTCTCAATGCGTATTTCACTATATAATCAAGATACTATCATCCGGAGTCAATTGAAAAATGTTACAAATTCCTTTGAATTATATTTCTTCCCTTGTGGATGTGTATGTTTTATTGTATATTTGTTTTTTTTTTCAAAAATATGTTCTTCGTCATCATTTTTACCTTCCTGTTTAGGAAAAATGGTAAAGATCAAAGTTTTAAAATTTTCCTCCATTTCACAGAAATATGTAAAAAATTGAATATTGTAACAAAGATATAAATTCAAATCTTTTAAGTAGCCTCAAAAAATAAAGTCTAACTTCGACTATATCGATGTCGTGTATCCAAAAAAGTAACAATATCTCGAAAACAAGACCCCAAATCAAAATCTTACAAGAGTGAATAAATTAGAATAAAACGCCGCTTTATTTAAAAAAAATGTTCGGAAAGCATAGGCGTACTTAAAAAACTGGGGGGTCCATAGGTACTGTAACCGCCCTCCCCTCCGTTCCCGCTTTGATATTTTTAACCAAAATTACACAAAAAGTGAACCGATTTAAGATCAAAACATGTGTTAAATTACAAATAAATATCTCTACAATCACCGGAGTTATCAATAATAATCATTTTTTAAATTTTAATTTTGACACCCTGTATTTTGAAAATGGGGCTCCTATTTTATTCCAAAGAATATGTGGTTAACGGGTTGACCTACTAATTTGTAACGCCCTGTACAATTCTTAGACCTCGCGGTTCCAATTTAGACTGAAAACTTTTTGATAACGCGTAAGTAAAATTTTCTTAGAAACCTTCTCGTGACATTTGGTAATACCTCGAGTTGGCGTTGTCTGTAAAAGAACAAAAGGATGGGAATTTTAATTCGAGTATACACCCGCAAATTGGATTCGGTATTCCGGCCTCCCGACATGTCCAAATCCGGCTGGATCGCCGCAAAAATGCCGAGATTAAACTTACTAAATTAAATTTCGGGATTAAAGTTGCAATTAAAATTAAATCCGTCCGTCAATTAAAATCTCCCATCGATTGGACCGCCTTTATTAAGTGTGCTTCGCACATTTCCTCGATTTGGTTGTACGGAGCTTCCAGAGCTAATAATAAACCGATTGGTTTGGTAGAAAATTTTCATCGTATTTAAAAAATTACAAACAAAAACGAGATAACATGATCGGAGCTCTCACGCCTGCGTGTCAACTATGATTACTACGCGCTAAAAAAGTATCTAGCTACTGTTATGCAGTTTTTACGCCACAGGTAAATTATTTTTAACCATTACTAAGTAGGCCTCAATCAAAGTGCAATAAGTTATCTACTTTAGTGGATTTATACATGCTTGTATTATCTTTGAAATTTCTTGGGTCGCCGCGGACTTCGCGCACAAATGTCAAGCTGCAATCATTAGGTGCGACCTCGGGCAACGATAAATCCTGAAATCGGTACAAAATCGAACCCACTCCCGAAAATGAGGAATCCATTCGCTTCTAATGGAGACCCTTCCTCTGATCATTCTTCTAATGCTCCACTTTAATTCAGATGGGCTAATGAAATATATCCCACCGTTGATAGATGTGGGTAATTTGTCGTCCAAGGTTATTTAATACGTCCCTTAAGTGTAACACCTATTATTTAAATTGAAGATAGCCGTTTAATGCAGTGGCGGCTCGTCGGGTGACGCAAGTGACGCACCGCTTCACCTAAAATTTCCGTTTGTTTGTGCAATTTAAAATTATTTTAAATTTTATATAAATCTTATAATTTAGGTACAATTCTATATTGAAAATGTATTGTGTTTGTTTGTCTTATACGCAGAAATAAACAGAATAATTCCACGGTGAACGCCTTCTAAAAAATCATTGGCTTCGTTGAGCGCGAACATCAGCCTCGTACCATACAACGTATACTACGCAAGTGACTCATATTTAAATTGGTAGGTTTCTGCTTCTCTCCGTGGCTCTCCGTACGGCGGTTGTCATGGCAACGAGGCAGCCAACGCATGTGTGTGTAAACTACGGCCTGCGAGAACGAGTGATGCAAAAGTTGAAGCAGCATTCTCATCTTCATCGGGCATCGCCTGTCTATCGTGTGTAAACAGTTTATAGAGTTTATACGATACGTTGCCCAGTGCACGGTTATAATGGTTCTTTATTAATATTTGTTTTATATCAATAATTTGTAGAAATGTTTCCTATGCACTATCCTGTATGTATTTTATTGGAAATGCTATTTTCCAGACCGAAAATTGAGGACAAAAAAGATTTTTTAAATTGCGAAAGACCTGTACCTTCTCTCATGTGGAAAAAAGGGGGAGGTCAAAAGACAAAGTGTATGTTCGGAAGTTTCGGATTGAATGGTATTCGGAGTGTAAGTGATTGTGTGGATGTGTTTATTTAAAAAAACTTTTTTGTATGCCGTGTTTAATTGCGAGTGTAAAATCGGGCGTGTGGGATAAGGAGGGATTTAACAATCCCGCTTAACATCTGTATATGTACCTATCATTAAGTCCACGAGCCGAACTAATATTTCTATTTTTTATAAAATCTAAATGAAAATCCTTCTCGCCAACGTCAGTTTTTCGGTAATATTGCAAATGCAACTAAAATTTCCAGATTCATTTAAAGCCGTTTGACCTTGAAAATTTGAAAATTTTGCGGCGCTTTTTTTTTATCAATCAATAAATATGCTTCACCTATTCTCAATGTCACGAGCCGCCACTGGTTTAATGAGCAGACGGTCAATATTCTTCTTGGCGGTCGGTCTAGTCTAAATTATAGGTGATATTAGAATGACAGTAGTTTAGTTATCGCTTGAAATGAGTTTTGTAACCGAGTATGTTTTCCTTAAGTGAAATTGATCGAGGATTAAGAATCTAGTTTTCCTGTAATTTGGAAATATTAGAGTTATTTACTGGTTTTGTATCAACATTATACTAATCACGTGATATTAAAGGTGCTGTTAGCCGACCACATGTTTAGATTAATTTGTTGCGTAGTAGCACAATTTATAGTAGGTACTTTAAGTACCTAAATGTAAAATCTGGTGATAGTTAAATTCAGAGGTAAGTAAATAATATGATTTTTGTACATTACATGTACATATTGCCATGAAGAATTTTTCAGTATTTTTACTAGATCGATTTTAATCCAACCAAATTACACTTGAAGAAAAAAAATGTTACCTGGACTTTTAGAAGTGGAAATGGTAAAGGGGCTTATAATAAACGCAAAAAAAATAAATGCCTGAGCAGGGGTGGCGGAGGGTTGATTTGGGGGGTTGAAAAGTTGTGAAAAATTGTATCTTTGGGTTTCTGGCGAAAGTTGACGTCATACAGAAAAGTATTCACTGTAAAAGTTACAGATCATGCAAAAATCTACAACTTTTATAGAGGTCACTTTTTACGATAATCTCAAAATTTCCGAGAAAAATGCGAAAAACAGGTTTTTTCTGATTTTTCGTTTTTTGTTTCTCATTTCCGCAAAAATAACTTAATTTTGACGAAACTTGGCGAAAGTATACCTTTCTGTGTCTTAAATAACCATAATTTTATGCAGAAAAAAAAAAATAAAAAAATCTAGAAGTTTCCGAGATATTCAATTTTTCCGGTCTGAAACACTTTTTTAAATGAAAAATTCAGCTTACGAAAATCATCGTGCAGAGTTCTGCCGGTGATCATTTTTTTCGTTTTGACATATTTTTTGGTGAAATAAAAAAATCTGTAAGTAATCACAGTTCAAAAACATGCTCAAAAATGCAAAAAAATAAAAAATGGCTTGCAAAAATAAATTTTTCAGTAATTGTTGATAATTTGTTTCAATTAAAAAAATAATTCAAAAACTGATTACACCATTCAATTCTACGGAGAAAAATACAAAAAAACTGTGTCTCATTGTTTGACCCAAAACTTTATTTTTGTACAGTATTGCTATAAACATCTAAGTCGAATTAAAAATGTACAAAAGATAAATTATCTCTGAATGATTTGAAATTTCAGCAATACAAAGTATTAACTGCAAAGTCTACTGTTGACGCGAAATCCGAAAACCCGAAATTTTGCAGTCGTTTTATTTTTTTTTCTGGCTTTATTTGAAAATGAATTTTAAAATAATTGCATAATTAAATTGACACTTTTTTCGCTCTATCCAATGGCGTCAACATTTTTGCAATCCGACGTTTCGGCTTCGAGGGGCCATCATCAGGTTCAGTTTTTTAAATACGTCGCTGCTATTTTTATGACAAAATCTAAAGTCATTTTTAATCTGAATTAGATGATATTACTATTGTAATCGTTTAGAGATTTTTAGCTTGTTTTATTTTCAAATTTTTCCTGAGTACGACTCTGAACGCTTTCAAAATATCTATTGGAGGAAGACATAATAGTATAAAAGTCAATACAGCACAAAATGTTCAACATTTTTTTTTAATCAATAATTTAAAAAAGTTGTACCTAATAAAAAAATAATACGAATTTATGAAATGTTGTATTATTTCTAATTGGTATTGCTAATACATAGTAGTAAAAAAAAATGTTGGATATTTTGTACTGTTATGACTTCCTCCAACAGATATTTTGAAAGCTTTCAGAGCCGTACTCAGGAAAAATTTTAAATAACAGCTAAAACAAGCTAAAAACTTTTTAAGCAATTACAATTGTAGTAATATGCTCTAATTCAGATTTAAAAATGACTTTAGATTTTGTCCTAAAAATAGCAGCGAGGTATTTAAAAAAATGAGCCTGATGATGGCCCTTCGAAGACGAAACGGATTGAAAAAATGTTGACGCCATTGGATAGAGCGAAAAAAGTGGTAATGTAAATGTGCAATTTATTTTAAAATTCGTTTTCAAATAAAGCCAGAAAAAAAATAAAACGATTTTACAAAATTTCGTTTTTCTCCGGAACTACCCGGAATTTTAAAACATTTTAATTGGTATCTATATTGTTAGGTATAAAAAAACACAATTTTTTTTCTAATTTGCAATTTATTTTAAAATTCGTTTTCAAATAAATTCAGAAAGAAATAAAACGATTTTGCAAGATTTCGGATTTTTCCGGATATCTCTGCAACTAAACACAACTTTTTCCTAATTTGAGCCACCCCGTATCTCTTACCGTTTCTTAGATCCTAAAGCTATCCCATCTTTATCTTGGGCAGACGGTATTATTTAGTCTAACGTCATTTAATTGATTCATTGATTGATCCTATGGAAATGGATATTAGGTCAGTGATTTGGCGGAAGCCTTAGTTAGCATTGTGTGTCCCTTACGTTTAGTGAAACTGTCTCAGAAGTATTTTTTCCATGTCGACAGATGTAATTTTCGTGAAAACTTACGTCATTCTTATTCTTTGACAGTTGAAGATAAGTGTTTTCTTTGATATTCATTTCCGCAATAATGAAAAATTAAAATTGAACTTAGGTCGACGCAAGGAATCTATTCTCTCGATTCTATGAATGTACTTTACGATGACACTTCAGAAAATATGCCCCCAGTTCGTCGAATTCCGGTAAAATATGCCCACACTTACCCGCAGAAGTCGTGAAATCGCCTAAACGCCTAAACGGTCTGGCTCCTTTTAAACAAAGCGTTCTAAAATAAAACTGTACAACCTGATGATAAATATACTTCTCCGAACATTCGGCTTAAGTCATTTGTCAGGCAAATCCTATTTTATCTTGAAGTTTTTTTTGTTAGTAGCTACAATTTATATCAATTCTTTTTCGTTCCTCTAAAACCCCGGACGAGGAAATATTGTTGGTATTTTTGTGTTTTTGAGCGTCACTGGGGATTTAGATAACCCATATATGGGGTAGGGTCAGTTTGTGCAAAAAAACTCGGACCGGACCGGATCCATAACTCACAGCGAACGACCGTACGGAACGGTATTATGCAGTACAAATGTTAAAAGTTCGCCACAAGTGACATACTACCCAGTACCAATGCAGTTCTGAATAGGAATAAATATGTACAATTGTTTCTGTAGTTATCTAAAAAAAATAAAATTGAACTTTAGTCACACTCACAGAGAAAACAAATAATAATTGTTCGTTTGGAGTTAACTATATGAGTAACTAATTAAGAGGGTTTTATTCTGTCTTCTGTCGGCAGCAGCAGAGTACCGCCATCTGTAGCTGGTGCAACAAACGACACACTCGGAAACCACAGACCATAAAATAATTAAGGAAACTCCAACAATTAGAGTAACCTCTAATTCTACTATCTAATAGATGTCGCTGCACCATGATGGCGGTAAATTTAAATGTAACAAAATACACTAAGAATAAAAAGTATTTCATAAGTACATTAACAGCTGTTCCATGGCCCATTACTTATGAAACACTTTAATTATCACTTGGTTAAATGAAAAAGTTAAAGCAGTGATATTTAAATGTGTGACAAATATACAAATTTATTCTGTTACGAATTCGAAAATATTTAAGTAAAAAATATACATCGAGGAGACTTGTAATTATTATTTTTTAAAAGAAACCAATAAAAATTGCAAATTTTAAAGAATTTGAAATAATGATTTATCTGCCTTTATGTAAAACGCATTGCACAGTTACTTGACAAAAATTATGGTTAGATACATTTGTTCCGAACTAATTGGTTCTCATCAGTACTATGTAATATACTACACTACCATATGACAACTAAGATAAAAATAGTACCTATTAAGTCAGATATTCACCAATATTTACTCGCGAAAAAGCCTACATATTCGATTTGTGGTTGCAGATTTCTGTTTAACAATTTCTATAAAGGACAATGTTTTGCTGCACCATCGCGAGATGGCCTCAGTGAATGCATGCTTCGTCCGCCCTATCCAATAAAATCCTCTTATTTATTTACTCATATGTTACTCATATGGTGGCTCTTTTCTTGTAATATAATTGAGCGGTAAATTTAAAATTAGTACCTAAGCTGTTTTATTTATCGCAGACCTTAGTTAGTCTCACTTAATTGAATATCAGCATTTAAAATAGTTGGGTCAAACTTAATATACTCAGGCTGTCTTACGGTGACAACCCATTAGACATATTTCAGAGACTACTTCGATTTGGATTTTATAAATTTGGGCCCTGAGATGCTCTCTTGTGGTTACACCTACTTTTACTATATGATTTGTAGACAATATTAAAGTAAAAAATTAGTGTTATGTGGTTTATAACTATGCTTAGTGCACGTGCAGAGTCTAACAGAGTCGGCGCGGGGGTCGGTGGCCTTCACAGCTGTCTCAAAACTAGGGTTTATCGGGTAAGTGGTGTCATTTAAATTTACATAGGTATTTTATCCTCTACTTAGCCTTGCTCTTTGGTAATAGTACCATGTTGCGACATATTTTCTATAAACATATTAATATTATCATTCGTAATCTGATTACGGTCCTGTTAAAATCCGGGCTGTACTAAGCCTATTTATAAAGCTTTGGAAGGATTTTTTGATGTGTCGACATATTTTTAATAATACCACCGCTACTGTCACTACACCACTGGTACGTCTTATAACTGCACGGGATTAATTTCAAAGCCACGAGCTAGAAACGCTGCTGAAAAACACGCCAACTACAGCGTTATACAAATATGTACTACATCAGTAGCTGGCGGTGTAGGGAACTATCGGAATATATAATATCTTGCTCGGCGACAGACAACAAACAGACGTAATGTTCGTTTTTGGAGCCCCGGAGGATTATATGCGAGTTAATGTTGCAAGCTAAATCTCATTTTCAGTACGATTAGTCCCTGCGAGCGGAGAGAGGTAGACGTATATGGAATAAAATTGTCAACAGCAAACATATGTAACTTAGATTTCGAGCAAAGCAGTAGTTCGCGTTGAGTATACGAACCTCAAACAAGTCCTTAAAGTTACTAGCGCGCTACAACTCGAAGTCATTAAGAACTAAAATCAAAGTGTGCTTCTCGTATCGGCTGGAGCCGTCCTAGAAGCAGAACTCTCTGGAGATGCTCGGCGTGTTTTATTTAGAACAAGGGGATTAATTAATAGCGACAGTGCACCGCCAATAGGTACAAATCGTTTCGATTTTCTGATTCTTGGTTACCCACCTTGGTGTTGTCCTGATGTAGTAAGTTTTGAATTTCATTATTCCAAACCTTTATATGAGTCGTTGATTTAAAAAGGAAGCTTTAATACCTTTTGATTAACCGAGATATTTGCGTTTAAAAGAAGTGTTTTAAGTTAATTGATCGTCAACTATTCCAAAACAAATGACATTGATTCAAATATCAAATATCCAAGGTGTTTTTTCTTTATTGAGCCCTTATATTGGTACACTTTTATACAACTGCAATTTACAGTTTTTTGACTGTACAGGCTGGTCCATTTTCGATGGGAAATCAGGGTATTTCAAAAACTACTAAAGATATGATAAATCTGACACGACGTTATCGAGCTCGATTTTGTGAATGAAATTGTGAATTTTGTGATCATGATACCATTGGTCTTTAAAATTCGCTGTACGGTTGATTTATTCAAATTCAATTCCCGGCTAGCCTGCCGTAAAGAATTTCCTGGATTTTGTTCGAAATACTGTAACAGTCTAGCCGTATTAACATTGTTTCTTACCCTTCGGTCAATTATTTGATTTTTCCGAACAGAAAATGTATCCTCATTTCGTCGCAAGGTCGTCTCCAATCTTGTAAAGGTTCTATGATCAGGAATGAGGTGCTTTGGATACCTTTCTCGATATAACTCTACAACTCTTCTTGAATTTTTTGTGACTCGCCGTAAATTAGCAACATATCAACTTTTTCTGAATGAGAAAACATTTTGTAAACACAAAAGTTATACATTTGACGTTCATATTGAGTAACGACAAGTACTTTGTGACATTTATGCACTTTAAACAACGAACATTCAATTATTTTCCAACGACTACTTGATCCTCCCACCGCTAATGTGTTGTTTAGGTGGTATTTCTTTTGAGACTCTTGAGACAGAAAAATTTCTCTAATAAAAGTTTATTAAAATGAGATCTTTTTAACAGGAATGAGTATATTTCTGGAAAGAATATAATTGATGACGTCATTAGACGATTCTGTGAAATCCCAAAGATAATATTGAGACACCCTGTACTATAAATACGTTTTTATAGTTTGAAAATTTGCTCTTTGTTTTCAAGCCTAATTGGCGTTCCCCTAAGCTCCTCGGTGGCGTTCGTCTCCCATTATGCGAAAGCCGTCGGACTAATTATAAATTAAAAAATGAATCTAATATATTCCCTCGAAGAAATTAAAACCGCGAAAAAACGGGCAGACGGCGGCGGCACCCCCTTGCTTATCTCGTTACATCAGCTTCTTAATTTACTCCCTTGGAACCCGATCCATTGTCTGCTATTTGCTTCAAGTAATGAAGCATAATTAGCTTTTAGTAATTTGTACGCGGTTGGATGCCGGAGCAGTTTGGGTGATAAAAATTAAGAGGGGATACGGGGGCGGGGGTGAGTTATGGGGAAAGAAGGCGATGCAGTCTTTGAAAAATTGCACCCTTCGTTTTACAGCCGACTCCAGTGTCTTGGTTAGGAAACCGATTTAACAGGTGGTATAGGGCTTGCAAATATTTAAAAACATACAGGGTGTTTTTAAATGAAAGAGCGAAAATGATATCAATACCAGAAAAATAAGAAATGGTTTTTCCTTTTAGTCCAGTCTCTGAAGCATTTTGGCTACCAATTTTTTCGGATGGAACGGATTGACGTGAAATTTGAATTGTAGCTAGGGAATAGCCCAAGAAGCAGAAGTTATATAGTGGCGATGTGTGCTTTTACCGTAGGGGTGGATGCCACCCCTTCTGGAGGGTGGGAATTTTTTTATTAAAAATAACCTCACGATCGAGCAAAAGATGTTCTATAAGAATTTTTTGTACAGTCAATACTTTTTGAGTTATTTGCGCCTAAACACGTTCGTTTTTAGCACACAAAATGCATGTTTTTGAGACATTTTTCGCGAATATCTCAAAAATTACAACTGTTATCAAAAAAATTATCATAAGCAAAAATGAAGGTAATTAGATAGCAAAAAGATTTTTTTATTTTTGTAGGTGGTATAGAACCCGAGTTATGACTCCCAGAAGTTGAAGTCAATTTCGAAGATAGCTACAATCGAAACGTTCAACGTCCTGTAGCGGAAAAATTAAAGGTTTTTCGAGGAAAACTTATATAATACCTATTAAAGTTCTTGAAAAGATCTTTATATTGAATGGTAGAAGCCGTTAGCATGAAAACTAATGAAGTTACATTCAAAATAAAATGATTGTCTTGATTTTTGAGAAAAAAACTTGACGGGAATAAAAAATTAAACGTATTCCTTCTGCAATTTACTTTATTTATGTATTAACAGTAGATTCTGGGAATTTGAACGATTTTAGAAGCCTAAATTAAAAAAAAAATCATTTATTTTTAAATAAAATTTTTTAATTTTTAAAAAAATCGCCTTTTGTCAAAATATTTCAAAAACTAACAAAGTTATAAAAAAAATTATAGAATAAGAAATTGTAGGTTTTTTCTTACTGAACAATTTGTTTTTTTTTTATTTTTGTAGGACAAAATTTGATTAAGTTATGACCGTTAGAAGCTCAAAACTAAGCTCTAAGACTCCCTTTCCTGAGCCCTTTTAGCTTACAAATCTAAAAAACGAAGGGCTCAAAACTGCCTGCAAATTACAGAACTTAAAGTGCTTTAAATTCCCTACAATATGGTTTTTTTAGTAAATTTGTAACTTTAAAATTACAAAAGTTATGGTACAAAAATTAATCGCATTTTTTCGTTAAAATTTTCGGTGCGGGTAAATTACAATCATCTTTGTGTATTTTGGAGCACTTGTGAATTTATTTGAGTAAGTTTTTTAATAATATACATACTAGTGATGTAACGAATATCCGCATTCGCATTCGCATTCGCGAATATTCGTTTGATTTATGATATTCGCATTCGCATTCGCAAATATCTTTGAATATTTTGCGAATATAAACGTGAAAGAAAAATACAGAATGTGAAAACAATATTACGTAAATTAAACAAAAAAGTATTCATTTCTTTTCTTTTTAATTACAAAACTTAAAACAATTATATCTTTCTATAATCAACATTTATATTTGGTGTTAATTAATCACCTTTCTTTAGACATTAGAAAACAAATAATACTATGTTTATATATATTATGTATGTATGTATGTAGGTAATCTAATTAAGTATTGTTTTGATCAGTCTTTGTCTACACATATTTTGATAAACATTTAGACTTAAAAATTAAAAACTTCTATAAGAAAAAAAACAAATCTTAAACTTCTTTAAAAAAAATAAACAAACACTTTATCTTAATTCTTTTATGAAACAGTTAATAATCAAACTTGAGAAGAGGAATATTAAACAAAATTCCAATCATACAAAAATACCGTTCTACCAACTTAACAACGCTAATTTCTTTAGCCTCTAGCGCCGCTGTCACCGGAAATATTATGTGCGTCGCGCGCGGCNAGGGTTTTTTGGGTGGCTGAAAAGTTGCAATATATCATAGATCATTTGAAAACCAATAAAAAGTTTATAATTCAACATATGCATACCATTAAAACATCTCAAGCTTTCAATAATAGTTTATTTTATTATAAGGGATGGTTTCTAAGGGTTGCAACTTTGTAATGAGTCGTAAGCTTTCTAATGAATAACAAAAGAAATGCAATACATTGTGAATGCACCAAAAGAATATTTTAAACTGTTAAAAACTATTTTTAAGGTTAGTTTTTAAGGATTTTTAAGGGTTGAAAAGCAATTAAATTTCATATATTATATTAAAAAACGTGAAATGAACTTTATCCAACATATTTGAACATGAATTGAATCTTTAAAATACATAAATCTGCGATTTTCGCATTTTCTTCGTACAAGGGTAGTTTTCACCCCCAAATAGAAAAAAGGACACATCTAGACAATATAACTTTTGAAGTGGGGGGTCAGATGAACTTGTATGCAAATTTTCAGGAAAATCCATGCTATCCGAAAAAATTGGGAAAAAATAAAGTTTTAGTCAGACATGTCTCAAAATTTCTAGTGAGAGATTTTGTCAGGATGTGAAAAATAATGTAATAATCATTTTTGGCCGTCGCGAACGGGGCGCCCTCTGCAGGCAATTTTATGCATTAAATATGTACTTTTTTGTGAGCCCTCGCAATTTCCCAAAAGTCGATCTGTTAGTTTTCGCTTTTCGGGATCGTTATAAAAAAATTTTAAACTTCTTATGACCGTTTTTGACGCTTGCAAAATAAACCCCCTTTCTTTCTCAAAGCGTTCGCTTAGCCGACGTCGATTTAGAGCTAAGTAGCGACTCGTATCGGGACGAAGACTTTGCCGTCGTCGCCGCCGCCGCCGTCGAGAAGGACATCGCGAGGGGCGGTGCTCGCCGCCAGCAGCAGCGCGCCTATTGATCTGCCCCATCGCCGTCTCCGCAGTTACCATCAAGCAGCTGTTCCACTACTCCGTAGGTTTATTAACTACACCACATGCTGGAAAAAAGCTAGACGCTCGTGAGAGTAGTTATTCCTTTTACTAACCTAGAATATTACATCAGTAGGTACACTCGACACGCAGTGTATACAGGGTGTTCAGAAACTTTGAGAATTATTATTAATAGGAGGCAGGTTGACTAGAATAGGCAGCCTATTCTATATGTATCTTTATATGGGTTTTTATTTGTCTTATTCATAAATGCAAAAAACTTTTATTAACCAGAAACTTACTAATAAATTCACAGTTTGACGGAATATACAGGGTGGCCAAATGAAAACGAAACGGAGCCATTTTCAGGAACTGCGTCAAGATTGTAGAAAAACGCTCAGACCCGTCGATTTTAGATTAAAGGGGGACATTCTTTGCTGGTATTTTTGACTCCGCCACTTTCACCCCCAAGCAAGGGTAAGCATCACCCCAAAATATTTAAATGGCATTGGGGGTTGAGTAATATTTCTTTTGAAAGCTCTTACGTCTATTTACAACAGACTTTAAATTTGATAATTCCACCCAATACTTATTAAGAATTTTGATTTTAAAGTTGAAACTTATGTACAAACAATTAGTAACAGTAAAAATGTCAATCATTCGAGTTAAGTACGCCAATGGTATTTTAGTATTTCTTTTCTAAAAAAAAAACACAATTGTAAAAAACAGAAATTAATGCTAATATACACAATGAACGTAAAATTAGTGGATTCCAAATTATTTTCTAGTAATATTTGGAAGCGTTGGTTGGTAGCTCATGAAAATCTAGACCACCTATCGAAAAATTACTTATTTTATGTTGTAGGAGTAGGCAACTAAATTACCTACAAGTCATATTTCGACAATTTGTTAACTGTAAAATAAAGGTCGAACGCGGTAAAATTCAGTTTTCGAAATTTGCGCATTATTATTGCAAAAAGCGATGGTTGTTTATAAAATTTATGGAAAATACAGTCAATCTATTGACCAACATGTGAGCCAAAAGTCGATTCGATTGATCTTGAAATTGTTGCTCCAAGTATTTGTTACTTAATTTTGTTCGTTTTTTTGCAACTAATTGTACCAAAGAAACGTATTGAAAAAGAATAATTTAAAAAAATTTAAATCACTAGCAAAGTAGGATGTGTAAAACAGCGTTATTAATAAATTATCCCATGGTCAGGTAAAAGCCGCTCGGGAATTCCCTCTTTTTGCGTTAAATAAAGCTTATTTTTACGGTGAACTCTTTTTTTAAAGAAATCACCTACGCCTCTTTGTTTTTAAGATACCTTTTTTTATAACGCTAATCTCTATAAGACAGTGGACTAACGGCTTTAGCATTCTCAAAAATTTACTTATAGGAAGTTTTAGTGTAATTATAAATTATTTATCCTTAAAAATTTAAAACAAAAATTTTATCGAAGCTTCGATCAGAGACATTAGACGAAGGAAAGTTACAAGAAGCAAATATCGCCAATATCTCGACGTCTGCGGCAATCAACTCGTAATAAATTTTTACATAAATCGGTCATTGTTAAGCGATAACAAACAGTCAAACGTAACGCCATCAGATAGTGTCGGAACCGGGGAGGACCTGGAAAAACGTCCCGTCCATCGCTGGCGGAAAGGGCGCGGAGATCTTGATGCGGCACCGGAAATATTTTTATTAAGCGCGACATCCTCAGTCGATATAATTTACGTCGACTTGTAAAAGTTCCTATATTGCCTCGGAAGGAGTCAATACAAATTATATTTGTGCCCGAGTTGTAGGCGACATCCGCCGAATTCCAGAAAACGGAGGCCCCGAACCGGGCAAACAAGCGTCCGGGAATTTTTATTTGTCTTCCTTTAAAACAGAAAATTCTGTAATAGTTAAGTTAAATAATAAAAATACACATTCGTAAAAACAAAAAAACATATTCTCCTAAAGTTCATGAAACTTTAGACTTTCTACGCGACCATATTCCCCACAATTTTTTTGTGGGTTAGGAGGGGCGATATACAGGGTGTTTATGAACTAAGTGCGTTCCTTCAAAAGAGTGATAGAGGGCAGGAAACATTTTACAACGTTTTAAATTGAAAAAAAAAATCACATGAAGGTTTAAACAAATTTAAATCCATCCCTGGTGCGGCAGCCAGCTGTACCACCTTTGATATCAAAGTTGCCGCGCGCCGTGGTGCGAATATAAACCTGCAGGTACCACTATCGTACCCAGTCATCTATCACCAAAACGCCACACTGAGAACCGTTGTGAAAATTTAGTATGGCGTCTCTAGTAAAACAACATTCATCCTTAAAAAGCACTTTGTAAAATCAGGATCTTGGTGCTATTTGACGTCGAAATCACTGGCAAAATTCCACACGGGGTTGAAAATCATTGTCATCACACCGTACTGTTAGATACATCCACTTCTCGGCCGATGTCGCGAGTACTGCGCCTCGGGTTCTCCTCAACGAGGTTTATTATGTTTTCTTCGTTGTCGAAAACGTGTTACGGCCTTTCCCGTCCACGACCCACATATGTCACGTGGACATTCTCGGTACCCCGTAACCTTTGAACTCCCTTTGAACACAAGACATACTGATCTACCATCAGATTTGCTCGATTGTGGAAGTCACGCGGAAGGTCAGCCAATTAGACAAGCGCTGCACGCATGTAGCGAGTGCGAGCATTCTGACCGAGCACGTGCACAAGATGCACAGAGTCGCCTTACATTTATGGTTGATTTAATTAATTTTCTCGACCATCGTTTGCTTAATAAAAGTTGCTTATTTTCCTGACCTCTATCTTACGCCAATAAGATAGAGGTTATTAATTAAATATGCATCAAACCTAATATTGAACGTTTTGCAGGTGAATTCGGAGGTCTGGGCCTATCGTTTACCTCCCGCCCTTGCCCCCGACTCTGACGATATGGTAAGTCCACTTTTTTTTTATATAAAAATTAAACTGTTTGTATGTTCTACAGGGTGTTGCAGTAGGATTATCTCAAAAAGTAGTCAGAATTGAAATCTGAAAATTTGTGTATAGGGGTTTATCAAAAAGATCTATTAAATGAAAATAGTGTCAACTTCCACGCACTTCTGGTTATACCGGAAGTCATCATCAACTCTGTTATTTCAAATAGAACACTCTGTATATTTATGCATTTTTTAATTCTATGGCAAATTCTAGACTATTTTCATATAAGGTACCTACTATGGGCCAAAATGTGACAGTTTTCAAGTTATTATCAATTTTCGAAAAAAATTGAAGTATCTAAATCATTTTTGAAAAGGGAATAACTCCGACATTTTGCTTTATTTATTAATGAAATTTGGCGTGGTTAATTTAAAAGCAATGGAATTCAACCAGTTTATGTCAAATTTAAAAAAATATATACAGAGTGTTTAAAAACGTGTGGTCAATATTGTGACGTTGAAGTTGAATTTATTCAACAATTTCAAATGATACACTCTGTATATTATTACATTAATGAATGCATAATGACCATTTCACGACTTTTTGTTTCGGTAAGCTGAATTTATTACTATAGATGCTAAATATTATGTACAATATCTAACATATTAGTTTCCACAGTCATAAAGATGCGGGTGAATATTGTTTACTGGGTGGTTAATTGTATAATTTTTACGTAAATTCATGTTTTTCGCTTACAACTTTTCCGTTCTTTTCCACGAGAAAACAGTAATATTATTTTTTCGTCTTCAAAAGACCTACAAAACTAGCCCTCGAGCGTCAAAAAATATTGATTAGATCTAAAGTTATAAACAGAAGAAGTTTATTTATGACTTTTGAATTAAACATTTATAAACTGCGTTATTATTACTAGAACGTTTTGGCATCGCATCTTCTCATTCCTTATCACTATCTAATAAGTCACACGAAATCTGGAATCGGTAAGTTGAATAGTTTACAAGTTATGGCCTTATAAACAAATTAACTAATTATTAGTCTGGACGATCCCGAGGACCTTCCACAATCGCACTGATTTTTTTCATGATAGATTTCATAATAATACATTGAAATCTATCATTTTTTTTTCATTTCAAATTTGCAACCTGGAATTTTTTTTATTTTTTAGCCTTAGTTGCAAAATGAAATATGCGACGCACGAGCGTGATATAGTTATATATTATTACATATTCGGAAAGCTTATGAAAAGAGCTTTAAGTTAAACAAAATCGTCAAGATTCGTTGAAAAACAACAGAGTTACAGACTGTCAAAGTTGACGGCCTATTATTAAACAAATTAGGTTGGTAGCGGCAAAAAAAAATACTGTCATAACCAGCAACCCTAGTATTTTAACAGGTAAAAATATTTTATTTATGGAAGTAGTGCATAAGAAATATTGTCAAAAGTCAGTGGGTCGCTTGATTTTTCGGCGAGCCGTGGCGCGGCGAGAGCGAGGGGGAAGCGAACGACAGCGAATCCGAAAAAAATGACGATAATATTCATAGTACTGCCGTTAAATAAGTGAAATTTCTCTTGAAAATAGATAATATATTTGACAGTCTGTAACTTCGTTGTTTTTCTACGAATCTTATCGTTTTTTTTTAACTTAAAGCTCTTTTCATAAGTTTTCCGAATATGTGACAATATATAAATAACTATATCACGCTTGTGCGTCGTATATTTCATTTTGTAATTAAGGCTAAAAAATAAAAAAAATTCCAGGTTGCAAATTTGAAATTTAAAAAATTATGATAGATTTGCGATGCCAAAACGTTCAGGTAATAATAACGCAGTTTATAAATGTTTCAATCAAAAGTAATAAATAAACTCCTTCAGTTTATAACTTTTGATGTAATCAATATTTTTTGACACTCGATGGCTAGTTTTGTTGGTCTTTTGAAGGCGAAAAAAAGTACTTTACTGTTTTCTCGTGGAAACGAACGGAAAAAGTTATAAGCGAAAAACGTGAAATTAAGTAAAAATTATACAATTAACCACCCTGTAAACAATCTTCCCCCCATTTTTATGACAATGTTATTGTACATAATATTTAGCATCTATAGTGATAAATTCAGCTTGCCGAAACAAAATGTCGCGTCCAACTCTATATTTCCTGGCATAGTTGGTCTTTGTTCAATGTGATATTTTAGCTTTCTTTAAGAATTTGCGACATTATTAATGAAATCAAACTTAAGAAATTACATTAGCAGCGAAATCCGTTTGGTGTAAAATGTAATTTTAAAGAGGATAATAAAATTTTGCACTTTGCATTTATTTACTGAAAATGATAAATTTCCATCAACCTCCAATATATGATACATCGTAAAGCGAATTTGAAAACTTATTGACAAGCGATTCAGTATAAACAGTAAAATGCACTCAAGCCGTCGTGCAAAATATAGATCTGGACATATTGGGGGCAAGCCCATTAAAAAATGCTATGGGGTGAATACATTGCGCTGAATAGGGATGTCGCCGCTGTAGCTGATTTGGTTGTAATGATAAAACTGTTATATACTCGTAAACTGAACATTATATACTAACTATAATTAATTGTTAATGTCGTTATATATTTTATGTGATCGTTAGTTGCTTTATAGCTATCTAAACGCTGGTAAGTAACTGTTAGAAACTGGCCAAATGTGTAAGGTTTATTAAAAATATTGTTGTGGGTCACAGCGAGGTTGTTTTTTTTAAAGAAGTGCGTCCTTCCCGACTATAATAATAATAAAACTAGACCAGTCAGTATATTTTTGTGTGGGGTGGGGTCGGTGATATATATCCCCGGACATATCATAAAAAAAGGGATTTATATCGGACCGGATCCGGAGAATTAGGTCGAAGTGAACTAATAAAGACAAATTCCTATCGGAATTCATAGCGGCCGTCGCGGTTTAGCCCCCCCCCCTGTATCGTTGTTGGTGCCTCGTGCAAGCTAATGTGGCTGGTCGGGTGTGGGCCTCGGGCTGCAAATCAGCCCGCGCCAATCTAAATTTAAATGCGGGGATAAACAGCGATTTTGTGCCGAAAATGCTGTCGCTTCTGCCGCGGCGACCTCGCCTCCAGGCCGGAGCGTGAGCGGTGTTGCGCCGTAAATCGGTAGATGGACGATTTTCATGAATAGCAACAGAAACTGAGTTTTTTATTTGTATGTTGGTAGTCCTTGTACGTATATTGGTATACATTATGCTATATGATCGCTCACACAGCTGATTGCTTTAACCTCTAAAATGTCGGATGAATACCTAACAGAGTCGGTAGAAAGAAAAATTTGTGACCAAAAGAAAGAATGAGTGCCTGAGAATTAGAACAGAAAATAGCAAAAGCAGGAAAAAAGATGTTGAAGAGAAGATTGTGGGGCCAGAACCTCCGCACACCGTTCGAGGACGTCAACTAATCGACAAAGAGTACATGTTACAAAGCATACACTGCTCTTCTTGCAAAGAACTTTTACTAGACCAGGCGGGATCTGTTTTGGTGTAGATGTTTTATATATGTCGGAGATGTCTTTCTCACAGGCCAAGTCTTTCAGACTTTGAAAATTCCAGAATTCTTTACTCAGGGAATACCATTTTATAAATTGTACCTAGACCATAAAACTTAGAAATAGTTATTTGTGAATTAAGCGGGTTATGTTATTCCCGAGTTTTATGATGGCAAGCTTGGGTTTGGAGGGACTTACGGGTCACTCAACGTAGCCGCGGTCAAAGGATAGATAGCATTTACCTTAAAATTACTTTATAAGGGAATCCCTAGGATGTAACGAATTTGATTGGTTCATTTAAGAATAATTTTGACCTGACGAGTGAAGAGAAGTACAGAGAGATGTACTGAAGGCAGTTCTACTTGAGTATTGAAGTCGTGAGTACACTGCTATTCTGTTGACCGTGGATTCGTTATCGGGCCTCTGGTTGTTGTCATAAAACACCTCAAGTACTTTATTTGTAACGTTTTATTTTAAACCATTTTTATTTATGGTATTACTTATTATTTCGTGAAAATGAGTGACACGAGTAGTGATATTAACGCCCAAGTTAGCCCTACGACTCCGACATACACTATCGCTAATTTTTGCTTTACTGGCTTAAAAATGATAAAACAAAACATAATTTCACTATGCGCGCCCTTCAAAACGTGTGCTAAACTTATTATTAAACAAATAGTGAAAAAAATTGGAAAAAATTCCGAGTACTTTAAAAGCATATTTAAAAAAATAATAATTATAATGAATTCATAAAGTTATTCTATTTGTTTATAAGCCCAAAAATTACGCACATCTTTAAACAATTACCACGGCTCTCCTAATTAACGGATTTCAATTTTTCTGGACGCATTTTAAAGTTTGAATGCCATTTTTTATGTGATAAAATCTTCAAGTATCTAGATGTCTTAATTTAGGCTCAGTTAAATTTGCAAAAATTTCATTTTTTTTTAATTTGGATTGCAAAATTATTACTCGAAAACTATAGGACCGATTTTAACAAAAATTGGTGTGATGTTTTATTATATCAAAAAGATTTTTTTGGCCAAGTATGAATATCCTACCTATAATGTAAGTAGTTTTAAAAAAAAATCGCAAAAATGTAATTTTCTTCACTTTTTTTTGTTGTATTTGCTATATTTGCAATAATTATGTTGTATTTTTTATGTGCAAATAGGTATATCATGTGTAAAATTTAATTACGAATCTTTTTTCCTCTTCAATTTTTCTCTAAAATGAATAGTTTTTGAACTGCGTTGAAAAAAAGAGAAAAAAATGGATTTTTTTCCAATTTTTTCACTATTTGTTTAATAATAAGTTTAGCAGACGTTTTGAAGAGCGCGCATAGTGAAATTATGTTTTCTTATATCATTTTAGAACCATTAAAGTAAAAATTAGAGATACTAAATAATACATCCATACATGGGTGCTTTGAAACAGATCCCGGCCGTATTTTAGATTACTTACAAACTGTGATTCGAGAATAATTCACCGCATTGCAAAAATAATTTGTCTCAGTAATACGAAATTGTCTGCATTTTTTCTTAGCTCCCGATCCTCCTCCTCTCATATCAACATCGTTTTTGCCCAGTTTATAAGTGACGTATTTTGCAGAAATTTTCGTACAACAAAAAATCTGTTCCGTGTGCAGGCAATCAACATTCCGGCCTGTCGCGAGGCAGCGCGCTGTAGTCGGGGCTTTCGTATTTATTACCACTGTATTATATGCGAGTCGGGTTCTTGTTCCTCGACTCCCTCTGTATTGAGGTCACACGGAAAATGCCGAGGCTTATTCTCATGCTGCGGCGTCTTCCTTTTTACTTTTGCGGCGAGAACGTGGCGTTTCTGGATAAGGGGCCGTTATTACGGAATATTAAATGTATGTACGTCGGTACTTCACGGGATTTGTAGTGCGGAGAGGCCGAATTGTGGGAAGTCGTCGGTATGGGTGGGGAATGTGAACTAAAAACTCTCCAATCATCTCGTTAAAATTATGAAAAATTCAAAACATTGTTAAAAATTGTTGCGAGCACTTTGTTCGCGGCCTAGACCTGAGTTGTAGAACTCCAACCACCCAACACGGGCATGGCGCCCAACGTGGGGTCAAAATGTGCGAAACTCCAAGGGAAAACGATGGAAAACGACAATATATACACATTTAATGTTCACTTTGTATTTTTTACTACACTTGTTTTTACCAATCTTCCGGAAACGGAAAATTTCCACCACCTCGTACCTTTGTACGTGCTTTGTAGAGGCGTGCTATTCGTTGACCATCTGGAATGCACAATCCGCCGTTGACAGGGACGGCGAGGTGTTCCAGACATCCTTTTTAAGGTCGATACCGGAGGCACAAAGCCAAAAAGACACCACCCCTCGCCGCGCCCGCCCCCGCAGCGTTTCGCTTGTTTTCTCTTTTATATTGGCCCTTCCGTCCTTTTAACAGGAAATTCTTTATACATAATGAATATAGACGGACGGTTCTCTCTACGTGACAAGGGCGAAAATTGAGCCAGATGTAGTGTTGAAAAAGATAAATCGATTACCCGGGGCGTTTAGTTAATTCGGGATTTTTTATCGGTTTTGAGAGATGGAAATTCCAGCAGCGGCGGCGACGACAGTAGTCGCCCCTGCATAGTTCCCTTTTGGTTTCTTTGTAAATAGACAGGAATTCTTGTCGCAAGACGTTAATCACATAGTCTAAATTTATTACAAACTAAAATCCTAAAATGACAAGCGGGGTCGATCCTAGCGCCGCGTTGAAGGCCGGTGAACGAAGCGGCAGTTTCCTAAAAAAAAAGGTATCGTTCTCTCTTTGATGGGCGGAAGAGGGCATCCGTTTTGTTCGTAGTCGACCTAAGCCACCGGAAAATCTAAGAAAAATACGGGAAAGTTGAAGAATCTCGAAATATGTATATGAAAAAATATTTAATTAAATATTTTTCCAGATATACAGGGTGTTCTACGACAAACTTTCACAGATGGTAGCCATATATAACAATAGTTACTTACACCATAAAGGAAGTAAGTATTATTTACCAGTTGAGAACGATTTTCCGCCCGAGCGGAGCGAGGGCTGGCAATAGAGTCCGAGCCTGGTAAATTATACTTAACCGCTGCGTGATGTATAACATTTTATCTGCTCTCACAGTTCTTTGTGGTTCATGAAATGAAGATTAGGTTTTATTTTTCGACATTTCTTAATCAATTCTAGAACACCCTGAAACATATACAGGCCATTCATTCCGAAGAACATAGGCAACGGTACTGGCTAATACAGGAGTTGGTGTATTAGCAAGAGACATGGTGAATGGAAATCAGCCACAATTACAGAAAGCTTTTTTTAAATTTTTTAATTTTAATTTTAATTTAGTCCAATTTTTGTGGAAATTTTTGATCTTGAAGAGATAATTTGATATATTTTCAGTTTTGTTCTCGTGTCATGAAACCGCTTGCCTAGAATTTAAACGAACAATAACAATAGCTACACTGTCAGATTGTGTGGAGTAAATTTAATTTTTCAGTTAACTCCAGAACCAAACATCAGTTGGGTTAAGATCAAGCGACCTAGGAGGCCGAGCAGTCATTTAGGAAATTAATGATTTAATACTTCTTTAACATTTCAAAAATAATAAGCAGGTGTCCAATCTTTGACTGCTAAGTTTATTTGTTTATTAACGTATTGTGAGGTATTAGATCTTGTCGTTTCACTTCAAATCACGGCCCCTCATGATTGAAGTAGTACTTATTTCCTTTTTTATCTCGGGCAACCTGGTATTAGTTGTCGTTTGAAAATACTTTATTTTTGATTCTTTTAATTGATTGTTCGAATATTTGTAAGTGAGGAATGTATTTTTATATGATTTAGATTTTTGTTTTTATAATCCGACTATTTATTTGATTAAAAAAAACATGTACCATTACCTCTAAAAACTGACCTCCCCTAAGTCACTTGATTTAAGATTTTAAGTTCTTATATCTTCTTATATGTAATTTGAAAATGACCAATTAAGTCACCATATTGTTATAGTTTTATCTAAAGCTAGATCTACACGATACCAAGATCACTCCGGTCTAACTACCCCTGCGCCCAGCGATCGCGATTTGTTACACTTCGAAATATTTTTAACCCCTTAATATTTTCCTAACATCTAGTATTACACTACCGATTCCTTAAACTTTTCCAGTGTTAAAAAACTGTAAAATTTTTCGGTGGGTATTAACAAACATATCGTGTTTTTACTTTCATTTGCACTGCTCATATGCATGTTTGAAACATATTTTCAGTAAATATTCTTTATTAATCGTTTCTAAAATAAATCTCAATCTTACCTCAATCTTAATTTACATATCGTCGGCCACACACGCCTAAGCAAATTTGTTAATTTTATAATAAGTGTTTGTCTGACATGCCCTAAAACTAAAGCAAATCCTCTGAGTCGCTGCCGCCTCTGTCTCTCAATTAACAAACTAGTTAAATAGCCCTATATATATCCGCACTTAGACGTCGCACGGCACTCGTCTTCGTTTGAGTCTAAAGGCGCCCACACACCCACAATTTTGTCCACCGAAGTTTAACGTAGCTGCCTTATCTCAGTGGTATGGAATACTCATAATAAGAAATTGGATTTTTAGACCGTAAAAATAATAATAAATAACGTTATATTTAATTACTATTAAATAACAAATCTAAAAATAAAATTGTGCTTAGATACGCGATATTATGTCCGTTCATGATGTAAACTATTTATAATTCAATTATTTTTATTTGTTTGATTATTTCATCGGAATTCCACGAATAATATTAAAGTGGGAAATGATTATTTCCCTACCGAAAGCCTCGTGGAAAGATTTTTTTCTTTTAATTTCAAAAGAAGACATGGTGTTTATTTTCTATTAAACAAATTCTAAGAAAAAAATTGTAAATTTCGGCAAATTCCGAATTACCGAAACAACTCTTCCAAATCCTCAGTATCACCGGTTTCTCTCCGCGTGTATGGCCTCCCTAAGCCCCCGTGATGGAATAGGTGGGCATGTACCGGTGACTCGGGGTGATTTGTCGAATAATTTGAACGGTTAACTTAGGTAATGCCCCCCCGAAACTGAGACGGAACACGCTGAAATTGCGGAATGTCTGAATAATGCAGAAGCAGAAACTAGCGAAGGAGGCGGTGGAGTAGGGACGTTGCAGGTTTTGCAGGAAGAGGAATGCCAACCGGCGAGTGTTCGGCTGGCCATAGATTAGGATAGTTTTTATTAAGTTCGTTTATGGAGAGAAAGGACTCTAGATTCGTGATGTTATTTTCGATAAACGTAGTGTTATTCACTTCTTGAAAATAATTCCTCGAATCCTTCAAAAAGCATGAGAATATCTTTAAAATATGTCAAAATTCATCGAAAAAGCTTCAGAGAGCGTTAAAATGGCAACAAAATACGTCGAAATACGTTCAGACGTAAAAATTCTTCAAATTTGCTGCGAAATACATTAATATAGACCAGAACACCTTCCAAAAATGTCAAAAGCGTCAAAATACGTCAAAATAGTGTTGGAAATGCATTGGAGACTTCTAGAAAACTTCGAATTTCTTAAAACCCACTAGATACGTTTGCATTGTTTTTTTACACTACTGATATAGTTTCTTTCCAAGTATAGGTCAGGAAAATAAGCTGGGAATTGACCATTTCGCGACTTTTTGTTTCGGCAAGCTGAATTTAACACTATAGATGCTAAATATTATGTACAATAAGATATTAGTTTCCACAGTCTAAAAATGGGGGGGGGGAGATTGCTTACAAGGTGGTTAACTGCATAATTTTTACGTAAATTCACGTATTTCGCTTATAACTTTTGTCCGTTCATTTCCACGAGAAAACAGTAAAGTACTTTTTTTTTCCTCTTCAAAAGACCTACAAAACTAGCCCTCGAGCGTCAAAAAATATTGATTAGATCAAAAGTTATAAACAGAAGAGGTTTATCTTTGACTTTTAAATTAAACATTTGCAAACTGCGTTATTATTACCAGAACGTTTTGGCATCGTATCCTCTCATTCCTTATCACTGTCAACGTATCCTCTCATTCCTTATCACTGTCTAATAACTCACACGAAATCGCCATGGTAGCGCAGTTGGTCGAGAGTGCGGTGGCAAGCATTTCTTGGCTAGGCTTCCTACTCTGGTCCGGGTTCGATCCCCGGTGTCGGCACTGGCAATGTCGATGGATAATGGGTGTTTGTCCGCGTTTTTTTCAAGTGTAGCCCCCTTCCGCACAAGCCTTTGGCTTTTAGATTTGGGGGTTGTCTCATTTCTGTGGTGTGTTTTATGTTTAAAAATCTGGAATCGGTATGTTGAATAGTTTACAAGTTATGGCCTTATAAACAAATTAACTAATTATTAGTCTGGACGATTTTTTCCTCATACTTTCCGGATGCTCTTAATATCACTAGAAAAGTTTGAAGAAGATACAACCACAACTGTGGAAAACCCTCATCCCAATTTTCGGAGAGGGTTACTCGTAATCCACGGACCATCAACGGCGTTCCAGTTTTCGCCGGTCCGGAATAATGAATAAGGATGCAGAAATCACCATATCGTTAAAACCTCGTTCCGTTTAAATTTCATGTTTTCCTAATTTACCCGGCCGCGTCGCCATCCGGGAGAAAATTGGGCGTCGTTTTATGCAGTTCTTCGTGAAAGACGGCGGTTCATTTTAAGTTTATTAATACGGTCCTCAAAGAGTTGCTTTGGTAAGCACCCGAGTATCGGCGATTCAAAGGACTCGGCGACGTCGTCGGGACTTTATTACTTTTGGGATGTTTCGGCGTCGGTCGGTCTTTATGTTAGGCGCTGGTTTTGGGGGGTGCAAGTACCGGGTGGACTGTTTTTAAGATGTACGGTTTCAGAGAAGGACCTTTTTATATATAAAAAAAAATCTAATTTTATTAATTGGTGGATAAGGCAGTATTCGAAATCAAAATAATACAAAGCGAAAAGGTTAAGTTGCTACTAAGAAATGCTTGACCATTTCAAAGATTTCAAAATGGCGGCGAAAACAAGATGGCGCATCCAATATGGCGGACGAATTTTTTGAAAATCAACCGATTTGCACCAAACGTTGTATACGGGGGTTTTTGGGATCGCTGATCACGAATCCGAGGTCAAATTTGCAAAATTCAAAATGGCGGACGAATTTTTTTTGAAAATCAGTCGATTTGCATCAAAGATGGTACGGCCGTTTTTGGGGTTGTTGATCACTCATGTGGGGTCAGTGACCCCCAAAACCCTCGTATATCAAATTTGGTCCCCATTGATTAAATTTAAAAAAACCCCATCCACCATCTTGAATCCGCCATCTTGAATTTTGATAATCTGATCGGATTCGTGATCAGCGACCTCGAAAACCTCCGTATACAAAAGTTGGTGACAATCGGTTAACTTTCAAAAATTTCGTCCGCCGTCTTGATTTCGCCGCCATTTTGAAATTTTTGAAATGGTCAAGATCATATCTGAACGTAAAATTATCCGCTCCTTCCATCTCCGGGGTCAAAAAGGGGGGGGTTTCCATTAAAAAAAAATCGTCTTTACCCCATAATGACCACGTGATCAGTGGCCAGTGATCATGGCATGGTCACCATTGAATAGTCAGGGAAAAATACTAACTCTCCCTATATTTATATAGTCGTTCCTGGGCGCAAATGCGGCCTGCGTAATAATAATATGCCGCCTCCTCTCCCGCACAAGTCTCCGACTTCTGGGCTAATTCTCCTAGTTAGAATGAGGAGTAGAGATATTATATTATTATTATTATTATTTGGTTTGTCCCGAAAATGCATATCTCGCGAGATTTTTTGGGGTTCTCATACTTTTATGCCACCCGGTATATAATATTTGTTACTACAGTTACGTTGTAGTTAATAACTTTTTTTGTTTTATTATTACCAGCAGACACTGGCAATAACAGTAAGTTTATGCTTTGCATAATAATGAAAAATAAACACAGTTCATATTATTTTCGAATTGAAATATATTGCACATATGGACCGTAGATTCATGTTTTTTTTTCGAATTTCTGGTTTGGATTTTGTTGGAAAATAAATACTTAATTAATTTCACAAAAACCGCTTTTAAATTTACGAATTTATGGACTAATAAATTATTGATAAATAGTTGTTGTATGTACGTATGTTGTCCAAGTTATATTAGAATATACAGGGTGATTTGTTAATAAAAACAAATGTAAAGTAATGATAATAATTGTTTTCGAATGTTAGGTTATTACAATTTAGTATTTTTAATATTGTTAACGTTTTCACTGTTTCATGTTTTATAATTGAATATGGATTATTAAGTATTATGTTAATTATTCAGTTTATAGTACGTATACATGGATGACTTATGCTTTTCAAATAATAGTTTGGTAAAGTCGTTACGATATCAGTTGGAACCGCATAAAAACATTTAACTCATAAACTCTACGGAATCCATAGGCGTTCAGAAAAATTTTGCCCTATCTTGTCTAGATATTCTATATTCCGAGCTATATTCCCATTCCTATTTAATTGATGATATTCTCCAATTTTTTGTAAATAATCTTCCCGAAGTGCAACTGTACGTCGTGATTCCATAATTATCATACGATTGTCAGGTTTTTTTTATGTTTAAAACTTCATTTTAATAAAAAATGTCGTAAAGTATCTAAAGATTTATAATTATAATCAGGATAATCGCTTAATTTATCTCGAATCATGTTTAAAGTATATAAATATTTATAAATTGTGCGCCGTATTACATCTCTGGTAAAATCTTGTATTTTTTCGTTTTCTCTTTGTACCGTGATTAATAACGCCTCCTTATTTAATTACTTACGCGATAAATTGACTTTTTTGATATATTAGTTTCTTTGTGAAACCGTTTCCTAATTTCTTCATCACATTGTTCACTATGTTCTTTTATATATATTTAAAATAACACGTTGACTTTGTACGCGTAAATATTTGTTTCGACGCTTTCGACAAAAACCGGTTCGACTATTTGGGGATTTTCCCAGGTTATTTCGTTATCTTCCGTTTCAAATAATACGTATTATACCAATAAACAACAACGCCAAGCACTGCTCTCCACTGCACTGGCAAAACCAAGTGAACAGCGTTCGACACCAAACTAATTATATACCATCATGCAAACAATTATTTATGACCTAGCGGACCAATACAGGTTTGCTTTGACGACCAGCGTGCCGCCGTCGATTCTACATCAGGCGGACTGGTCTACCAATACCGAACTCGCCCAATGGGCATTCGAGTATAAATTACGAGACAGATAATGGCTAAAGCGCAGGAAGAAATTTCAAGAGGTCCTGTGCTTTAAAATTCACAGGTTCCAATTGATATGGTAACAACTATACCTATCTATTTAAAATACCAGTACGGCTAAAAGAACACTCATTCGTCCATAGCTCTCATTATTGGTTAATAAAGGGGCAAAAAATATTGCCTCTTCAGGAAACAAACCAGTCCACATATTTCATTCCATTTCTTGGGACTCTGATACTTAGTGATGAGTCACGGAAAAAACAAAATCTAAAATAATTCAAAGCTGAGGCGATTGTGCAGAAGAACCGTCACGGTTTTATAATGCTTATCGATTATTAGGGAGGATTCCTCTCTCCCCTTATTTACCTACCTTAAAGAAACATCAATCACCGAAGCAATAAAATTAGATATAAGAAAATGATTCGCAGAAAAATACATTAATCAAGGCGGCGCTGTGGTGTACAACAATGCCTTTATTTAGACGATATCAACTTGCTTCGCACCTGCCTTTTCTATCTTTCGGATGAGTTTCCTCGAGGAACTGTCATCAGAAGTGGGATATTTACTCAACCCAGATTCGGTCGTAACCGCAGATGCTTGTTAATGCATGGTATACGTTTTTAAGATCAGAATTTTTAAATCCAATATGTTTTTTCTCAAAAACACAAAAAACTCAGCCTTCAATTTCCTGCCAAGCAAAAGTAAATTAAGAATTCATCGAAACAATTGAGCAGTTGCGTAAATACAACACAACCGTTATTAATAAAGTAAAAACCTCAATGGAATAAGTTTATTTAAAAGTTTCAACCACTGTTATGTAAAACTGTCACAGGTTTAAGCGTCTTATAGCCGACATTGATACTGATAATTGGAAACATGGGTAGACAAATGTACGAAGTAGTAGTAGTGGTATGGTTATTTGGTGCACCCCATAGAAAAAGATGGCTAAACACGGAGAGCAAATAAAAGAAGCCAAGGAGGTTTACATGCGGATTACATTATGTGGTTACACTAGCCGTATCGACATGGATGCAGTGTTGCCAATAGTTGCGAGCTTCGCTTCATTGAAAACTGTAACCGAAAATGACTTAACTATACTTGCTGGTAGAGGGCGGCAAAATTAGTCAAAACAAACTAGACTCTAAAAGACTAGTCATTGTTATCGTCCGTTGTTGGCTCTGCCAACTTAGAAACATAATAAAATATGACCAGTCGCAGTTCTAGTTTCAAACAAAACTGGGGTTCCAGAAATAGCCTGGCAAATTTCATCACTAGGTTCCATTTTCAAAATAAGAAAAAGAGTTCTGTATTTTCGAGTGTTGTAGGGATAAATAAATAACAGGAGAGCCTGCAGTTTCTTTAGGAATCATTTCCGATCTATGTTTATTATTTTTAAGCGTATAATTTAATTATAAAAAAATCACTTGTCCAAACGTTTCTATCATGCATTATACTGCAGTAATTGAAAAATAATACAGTGTAAATATTTGAAAGTTTACTGTTCTTTTTAATATTTAGTACCCGAATACTAAAACCCCCACCCCCTCCCCTCGTACAGACGCAGAAGGAAAAAAGCCGTAACAGACATCCTTTTAGTCCGCTAAAAGGCCAATTAAAGCGCCAATTTGGAGGGTCCCGCCGCTAAAATCCGTACAACTGGCAACGGCGCACCGGCCCGCGGTGCCGGTGAATGGCCAAGTGGGGCGTGGCAGGGCGTCGCGGCGCCGGCGCCGCCGTAGGCGAGGACGACTGCCGCTAATGATACACTGCCACATTAACGCGACTCCTTCGCCGTGAGGTCATAACCTCGGGGATGCGACACAGATCGAGACAACCGTAAAACTAATATGACGGGCATGGGGATTCGCATCAGGGCAAGGGGGGTGGTCGGGGCGGATCGATTCTGGGTTCGAAAGAATCGCGTGGCACCGCGGCGACTTGGTCTCTCGGTTCTATGGTGTACAGGGTGGTCCTTCAAAGTGTCACCTATTTTTTTGCGGTTAATCGTCGGAGATGAATCATGTGTACTGCTGTCCGTGTCCTAGACATTAGTTTTTTATGATTCTTTTAGTTCTTGCATGGTATTCTTTAAGATCTCGTGGAATTTGATGGTCTGCTATAAGAGCTTTAGTTTCTCAGTTACTTTTAGAATAGAGCCAAGCTACATTTTACATTTGATATAAAATAATTGATCTGCAAATGGGTTTTCTTAAAACTTTTATCCACGTATTTTTTTTCTAAATATAAACTTTAGCTTTGATAGAATCGACTAATTCTTTCCATCAGTTTCAAATGTGAAATATAATGCATATATTTCTTTGCGGTAGTGAAAAAAATTCACAAAATCGAATAATTTTAGGTCATTGTTATCGACCTATGACGTGCTTGACTATCAACAAGTTACTACAGAAAACTTCTTATTTGTATAACTCCTCCCTGTCTCTATTATTAAATAAAAGAAGAACGGTTGTATGAGATTTTAGTTGAGCTACTTATTAACAGAGGACGCAGTTAAATCATAGTTTATCAATAACAATTGCAAAAATAAAAAAATAGGAGTCAAGCCTTTTGCTATATTATTTTATTTTATGACAATACCTGAAACGTCATGCCATTTTTTCTTCGAGACACAACACCTTGAATCTGTCCCGATTTCCTTCTAGCCATTGCTCATTCTCGAAGTATCCAGGACTCCTCCCTTTTCATTCGGCGACGTTGAAAGATTGCCTTTGTGACGGAAAAATTGACGGGTCGAAACTGGATTGCCCCTCAAATGAATAATTAATATATCTTTAACTTCTTTCCGTTGTGCGCCCAGTCATTGTGTTGATCATTTGTTCGTTTTCTTTATGCTTCGGTATCCCCGATTGGAAATGAATTATCGATGCGACTGCCGATTAAATATGGATGGCCTCCTCATAGAGCTAATATTGTCTCATTATAAAGTGTTTGATATTATACGGAGATTAAACTTCTGGGAGTTTGATTGATTTTCTCTTTTATGGGGTTCCTGAGAGTTGGCGCGATTTTGCACAGTCCGAGAATCAAAAGATTTGATTCAAATATGTAACAAGTATTTACAACGTATAACACGTAAAACAAAAAGACTTGCTGTTTAAAATTTTACGAGACATGAAAATGTAAATAGAAGAATCAAATTTTACTTGACCTGGAACTAGATCCCCGCGTAAACATTGTATTTGAGTCAAGGTAGTCGCCATGCAAGTATGGATTTATCCATGTTTGTTACAGGGAATGAGGGAATCTTTTAATTTACTTTGCTGTTGCCAAGAGTGCATTCTAGGTTTATAGGTTTTGTGTCATCATCGATTTCGCTCTGAAAATTGTAGTACGTATTTATTTTAATATAATTCCAAGAAACAACACTATCCAGATTCGAAATGTCTTTGATTTCCGTTATCACAATTTTACTTAAAATCTCAAAACGTAAAAAATAGACCGCATAACAATTTAAAATAAGAACGAATGATAAATTAACTGAGCCTGTCCCAGAGTGGCAGATATGGGACAAGCCCTAGCCCTAGACCTTTATAATCCCATGATTTGTGGCGAATAGCAACAGTCACAGAATTAGATTAGATTTAAATATCAGCCAGACCCTTCTAAATGTCAGTTTGAGCATTTACAGGGTGTCTTCTATGGAATGGGATTCATTTTTCAATTTTTAGAACAAGGTTGCATTTATTTTAACAGAAAATGTTGGATCCAAACTGTTAATGGTGTTCTAAATAATACCAATGTAAAGCAAAATCGACATAGCTTGGATGAAAATAGGACTATTTAGCCTAACTTACCTATATACAAAAGTGCACGCCTATTGAGATATAGCCTTCTAAATATAGAATAGATAACCTATTTTTTTTCAAATAATTTGAAAACTATATTTCTTAGAAACTTTAAATTTGGTACACTTATTTTTTTATATAAGGGCAAGGTAAATATAGAATTTGGAGCGAATACATATACAGGATGTTCTATTTCTAGTGCCTGTGCGCCACTGCCTATCCCATAACTTTTTTGTGTGTATGCCAATGACGACAGAATTTATATTTTTAAAAATAGGCAATATTTTAGAAGATTTTTTTGCTCTTACAAAATTTCGATATCGTTTATGGATTCCGAGTAAAATTCGCATTTTTTATACATTAAATATAGGCAAAAATTCCGATTTATAAAAAATAATTATAACTGCAGCTTCAAAGCAGGGAGTAATAATGAAAAAACGTTACAATTCTGTCGTCATTGGCGTACATACAAAAAAGTTACGGGATAGTCAGTGGCACACAGGCACTACAAAGAGAACATCCTGTATATGTATTCTCACCAAATTCTATATTTACATTGCTCTTATATAAAAAAATATGTATACCAAATTTGAAGTTTCGAAGGAAAACAGTATTCAAAGTATTTGATAAAAATTAGGTTATCTGTTCTATATTTAGAAGGCTATATCTCAGTAGGCGTGAACTTTTGTATATAGCCTTGTTTTCATCCAAGGAACCTGTGGTCAAGCATTGTCCATCCTTTTCAGGGACACCCTGTAGTTAGCGCATATCCCTGACACTGAAAGGTAAACGCGAATGTAATAATTATATTACAACTTACCACATTTTTCCCAAATATTATTCTTTTTTCTGGAAAGTTGCTTGAATTCTGAAATATATCTAGCGTACTACACATTATGATTTAGTCATTCGAATACTGTGTGGTACAGAACCATATACAGAAGAAAAAAATAACAGTTAAATTAAAAAGCACAAAGCGCACTCAACCTACTTTCTCGTTTACGACAGTTATTTGTCAATGTCTGTCGTCCATTTGATTGTTAGGTTCATTCTAAATTAAAATCCAGACAGTTAAATGGGGGTGAATCTACAGGGTGTAATAAGTATGACTGTCATAGCTTCAGCATGAGGTAGAGTAATCATAAATGAACAAATAAGTTGTATATTACAGGGGCGTAAGATTAACAGTTTTCAAAATACAGTGAGTGCTAATATTGGGGAGTTTTATCACAACGTGACAACAGCGCTACATAGCTGATGCGACCACGTGTGCACGCGCCAGACTTGTCCTACGGAAAAAATGTAAACCCCTATTATTGTGAAGCATTTAGTAAATTCCAAGACAATTGTTTCCCAGTTTTTAAATAAATAAAATAAAATTTGTCGATTTTGTAATAGTGTTGTGCTAAATTTTGGCCCATTCCTTAGTCGACGCCCTGTATAAATGAAATATCTATCGAGGCAACCAAACTAAAACGCTTTTCTAATAAAAATCGTGTAAAACCGAACACGAACCGGTTTCCGATTTGCATATTCGCCGCCTAAAACTTTCCTAGTGGATTTATCAATTGCCGCAAATATTCAGCGTTAACAAAATGTCTCCGTCGTAATGTATGCAGATCCTGGAAACTTCGCCTGAACGTCCGTACGCCAGACAATGTCTTTTTAATTAATGCAGGTCTCCCATAATATCGGAGACAGATGGAGCCACCGAACAATTGTATTTTACGGTGGCGATGAAACGTGAGCTATTCAAGAACTCTAATAATTTAGATATTATTCGGTTTCCCCTATTTCTCCACGAAATAATTACCCATGAGTTCTGAGGGAGACAAGACCAACATATTAATAATATTAAAAGCAGTTTTCCATATACATACTGTGCTGTAGAGATGAGGGACTATTGGCATATACAGGGTGTTCCACATAAGAGGGATTCTTCTGTAACTATGTAACTGTAAAATTTATAAAAAAAAAGGTTTTAACAAAAGTTGTTCGGAATCTTGTGGGCCATGTAAAGGATATATTTTTAGCTTTACAGTGTGTTCCATTTCGCTTGGGCGCTACATAACTTTGTTATTTTAAATGGAACACCTTGTATATTACTGCGTTTTTGAATTCCTTGGTAGAGTTTATTAATTGTACGTGGTGTTTAAAACTTACCGTTTTCGAGATAATCGGTTGTTTTTGAAAAAAATCACGAGCTCTCTAAATGAGGCTAGATATAGTCCAGTTACTCAGGGTTTTTACCTTCGAATTCTTTATAACTGAACCGATCGACGTGAAATTTTGACTGAATGTGGGGAATGCCTCAAGGAACAAAACTTATATAATGCCGAAGTGTGCTTTTGCCCTAGGGGTGGTTCCCACCCCTTCTTGGGAGTGAAAATTTTTACGCCCAAAATAACCACTGGAATCGATAGAGGAGTCAATTTTAAGTAACAAATGTTATATAAAGTTTTTTGGATAATCCAATACTTTCCGAGTAATTCGTCATTGAAAATGTTGATCTTTTACTGAAAAAGTGCTTGTTTTCGGACAGTTTTTTGCAAATAACTGTGAAACCATTGGATTTAACGAAAAAGTGGTAATAAACAAAAAGAAGGGTAATAAAAAACAAATCTAATTGCATTATTTTGTTTTTCTTTAATTGCAACATAAACCGAGTTATGGATTTTTAAACATTATTATATGTTAGCTAAAAACTAAATTGGAACCAGTTAACGTTAAATAACGCCAAAACCATAAATATTAGGTTAAAAACTATTTGCACCTTTTTTAAAGTACTTTGAAAAACCTTTAAAATGAGCTGTTTTAAAAGTCTTTAGAATCAAAATTAACGGAAATATGATCGAAATAACATGATAGTCTCATTTTTTTAAGAAAGAATTAATCAGTGCCTTTGGCGACAGAATTAAAATTAAATGCAATCCATTTACAGATTTCTTCATTTATGTTGTAATAATATGTTCTGGGTCTTTGGCTCACTTACAAAGCGTGATTTCGAAAAAAACTTAATTTTGAAAATACTAATTTTTCCAATTTTTTTAAAAAATTCGATTTTTACGTTGTAACTTAAAAATTAAAGGGTGTACGGAAAAAATACAACAGTAGAAAAAAATAGCTTTATTTTTGCTGAAGATTTTGCTTTATTTTTGATTCCTCGAAAATTAATATTAATCGAGATATCGCCATTTTAAGTTATCATATGAATGAGAGAACCACCCTTTTCGAGCCCTTTAAACCCTTCAAACTTAAAAATGAAGGGCTTAAAAAATATCAACTCAACAGTTCACGTAGCCCTTATAATTCCCTGCAAAGTGAGCCTTTGTGCGATTAAAAATCTTAAAAAGTAAGAAAGTTATCGTCAAAAAAATAAACACGTGTATAGGTGATAATTTTAGGAAAATTTAGGTCGAACAAGAATTTTGAAGCATTTAGATCTTTTAATAATAATAATAAGAGAATAGCAGTGACGATGGATAATCATTTACATATAATTATAATGTTTTTTTGTATTTATTATAATTAAAATTTATAAATGTAAGGGGTAATTTTTAAGGGTTGAAAAGTTGCAATCAATTCAAAATTATTTTATAAGAAGGGAATAAATGTTTATTTAATACGAATGCACATTTAAAATGTTTCTACTCTTTCAATAATGTTTTTTCATTTTATTTTCGAAAGAAGGGGTATTTTTCAAGGGTTGAAAAGTTGCAATCGATAAAAAAGATTTTTTAATCAAATCAATTTTAATTTGATAAAAATGCAAGATTAAAACGTTTCAAGTCGAAAAAAATTTTTTTATATTATTTTCATCCAAAGGGGTGGTTTTTAAAGGTTTTTCTGGGTTGAAAATTTGGGATACATTAATTTTCATGTTAGATAGCACATCAAATTACTCATACTGCATAAATAAAAAGGATTTGATTACATAAAATGCTTAAATTTGTATTTTTTCTTTTTTTCTGATAAGGGGTGGTTTTCACAGTCCGTTTTAGCATAAATTACTCAATCTTGTCATCTGTGAGCAAATCGTGTACGTTATTCAGACTCGGAAATACTGAGACCTACATTTAATAAATCTTACGAGTTGAAAAACTTTTTTCTACTATTTTCCTACTTTCAAGGAGTCGTCAGTTGAACACGACAATTAAATCAGCACCAAAAAAAATGCAGAACCCGCCTAAACCCGACAACTCGTAAGCGTCATCATACGCCCTCCTCTCGATGGGAATTGATTTAATTTTGATAAAGCTTTTGGCTGGGTAACAATTAATTTTGAATTACAAAAGGTCCGTATAATCAACTGACTGATTGGCTTTAATCGTTGACTGTCGAGTAGGCCTCTAGATTTAATTGCTTCTCAGGATGTGGCGGCTGAAGTGGTATTTTCGGAAAACTTATGCAGAATTATCATAACTTCATTCCGTCCGAGCCCATCGAGAGGGAGTTTGAACCAGAAGCACCCGGGATATCGCATATTGAATTAGATTCATCGGAAAAATAAATATTTTGATTACCAGAAGCATCGCCGATAGGTTGCCGGGTATTGATTTTAGCTAGTGCAACTTTAGAAATATTGCAAGGTGTCAACATGATGAATCTTATCCGGAAAACTTCCAATATATTGCAGTTAATCAGTGCTACTAACGTTATTAACTAGACGGAAATACTTTACTGTCACTTATTGTTATCATATACCTCAAACTTATATACAAAGTAGACCAAATTGCGATTTAAAGACCCATTTAATTGGACTACTTGCTGCATCTCACCTAGCCGGGTTCATTATAGTTTTTGTACGACTACATCATTTTAAGGGTGCCGGTTCCGAATCGTTAAACTGGTGCCGTGAAATGTTTTGAAATCGCCCAATAAATTAATTTAAGTGTACCGTAAGATTACAGATAAACCCTTAACCGTCTTCTAACGACATTAAGATTTCACGTTTCTCGGAATACTTTTCTGGCTTGCAGAGGGGTCGGTAGCGCGACTTTTCGATTGGTGGCATTAGAGCAAATATCTTTTTTTTTAATGTAACAGTTTTATTAAAAATATTTTTTCTCACCATTAAAGGTACTTATTTTTGAGAAACGTCACTATTTAGATATCGTGTACTTAAGATGGCTACGAAAATATTTCTAATTCGTCGCAACTTTTGTCCTATTTACTTGGTAGTCCAGTAATATTTTTCGCATAATTAAAAATATTTTTAAATTTTTCTTCGTTTCTTAGTTCAGAAATTCTTTGACTAATGATTTTAATTTGTTAAAAGCAGTAGTTTACATCATTATGTCTTGAAAAAGATGTTTAAAATTGTTACCTGGACCTTTATAAGTGGAAATGTTAAAAGGGCTTATAATAAGCCTAAAAAAAATAAATGCGTGAGCAGGGGCAGCTGAGGGTTGATTTGGGGGGTTGAAAAGTTATGAAAAATTGTATCATTGGTATTTCTGGCGAAAGTTAACGTCAAACAGAAAAGTATCCAATACAAAAGTTGCAGATCATACAAAAATTTACAACTTTTGTAGAGGTCACTTTTTAACATAACCTCAAAATTTCCAAGAAAAATGCAAAAAACAATTTTTTTCTGATTTTTGGTTTTTTATTTCTTATTTCCGCAAAAATTATTTAATTTTGACGAAACTTGGTGAAAGTATACCTTTCTCTGTCTTAAACAACCACAAATTTTTTTAGATAAAAAATCATTCTGAGATAGGTATTCATTTTTTTCGGCCTGAAACACTTTTTTTCAAAGAAAAATTCTACTCAAAAAAATCATCGTACAGGGTTCTGCCGGTAATCATTTTTTTTGTTTTGACATATACTTTTTGGTGAAATAAAAAAATCTGTAATAACAGTCAAAAACATGCTCAAAAATGCAAAAAATAAAAAATGAATCGCAACAATGAATTTTTCAGTTATTGTTGATAATTTTTTTAAATTAAAAAATATTCAAAAACTGATTACACCATTCAATTCTACGGAAAAAAAATTAAAAAAGCTGTGTCTCCTTGTTTGACCCAAAACTTTATTTTTGTACAGTATTGCTATAAACATCGAATTAATTACAAATGCACAAATGATAAATTATCTCTGGATGATTTGAGATTTCAGCAATACGAAGTATTAACTGCAAAGTCTACTATTGATGCGAAATCCGAAAACCCGAAATTTTGCAAAATCGTTTTTTTTTGGCGTTATTTAAAAACGAATTTTAAATAAATTGCATATTTACATTGCCATTTTTTTCGCTCTATCCATTTTTGCAATCCGACGTTTCGTCTTCGAGGGGCCATCATCAGATTAATTTTTTTAAATATATCGCTGCTGTTTTTATGACAAAATCTAGTCATTTTTAATTCTGTATTAGATGATATTACTATTGTAATTGCTTAAAAAGGTTTCTAGCTATCATTAAAAATTTTTCCTGGACTACTACTACCGGGAATTTTAAAACTTTAGGTATAAAATCTCTTACCGTTTCCTAGATCCTAATGCTATCCCATCCTTATTTTGGACACACTGTATATTTATGAATTCATCAAACTTTTAAAAAAATAAGTACACTAATCGATCCTACGGAAAAAAAATTATTATTTATTTTTATTCACTATTCGACTTATATTTATAGCAATACTGTACAAAAATAGTTTTGGGTCAAACAATGACAGATTTTTTTGTATTTTTTTCGTACAATTGAATGGTGAAACCAGTTTCTGATTTTTTAAAAAATTTAAACAAATTATCAACAATTACTGAAAAATTCATTACTGCAAGTCATTTTTTAATTTTTTGCATTTTTGAGCATGTGTTTGAACTGTGATTACAAATTTTTTTATTTCACCAAAAAGTATGTCTAAACGAAAAAAATTATTACCGGCAGAACTCTGTAGGATGATTTTTTTAAGTAGAATTTTTCTTTAAAAAAAAGTGTTTCGGGCCGAAAAAAATTAATATCTCAGAAACTTTTTGATTTTTTTATCTTAAAAAATTTGAGGTTATTTAAGACAGAGAAAGGTATACTTTCACCAAGTTTCGTCAAAATTAAATTATTTTTGCGGAAACGAGAAATAAAAAACGAAAAATCAGCAAAAAACCTGTTTTTTGCATTTTTCTCGGAAATGTTCAGGTTATGTTAAAAAATGACCTCTACAAAAGTTGTAGATTTTTGCATGATCTACAACTTTTGTATTAGATATTTTTTTGTTTGACGTCAACTTTAGCCAGAAATCCCAATAATACAATTTTTCAGAAGTTTTCAACCCCCCAAATCAACCCTCCGCCGCCCCTGGTCACGCATTTATTATTTTTTCTTTCGTTTATTATAAGCCCCTTTACCATTTCCACTTATGAAAGTCCAGGTAACAATTTTCTTTTTTTTTCCCCTCTAAATGAGTTATTTTGATCGGTCTAAATATAATAAGTACCCGTCTTACTTTGTTTTGTTGTAAGGAAGTTGTTTTTTGTTTACTTTAAATTAATACTTGCCTTCACCTTATCCTAAAAGCCTTTTTACTATCCCTCACCCTGACATCAGATACTATCCGCGTACTATGCGACGCGTACATTAACCGCGAACTGAAGCTACAAGACAAGTACAAGCAGCTTTGAGCTGGCCTTGGTTCTCTTCTAATCCTAAATCACGTTATTTTAACTGCCTCGCTGTTGATAAATGTAGTAGGTATTTGGAAATTAGTTTACATAACTGTTTATTTAAGTTAATAGTAGAATAGTAGGTATTCTGTATTAAGAAAACGGACGAGCATTCAGTTTTTTGCATATTACTTTTTCCCCTTAACACTTCCCGTGGAATCGGAAAACTCGCATTCGCTTTTTGTAAGAAACCTTTTAGAGAAGGAATATTAACAAACTTTTAATCGATCTAGTCGCGCACTTTTTGCCTCATTACTTCTAAGGGAAAATGCATTTCCGGATGTCTCTCGAACGGCCCAGGTAATTGGTAATTTTCTTAATACTCGCAGCTAAGTTTCTCAAACTAATTAGGAAGTCCGGGAAAGGGCGGCGGTTTTGGGCGATCGGGGAAATCGGGAGGTTATTAGGGATATTGTAAACAAGGGTTAGGATGTTAGGGCGGCACTTGACGACGCGGGGCGATATTCTCGTTCTCGGGCTTGGAACGACTGAAATTGGTTCATGGTTGATCAGGATTTCCAAAGCGAAGAGATTTTAAGTCGAATAAGGTTTTCTTCAACTCGCCCTCTTACAATTTTGAGAATATTAAAATACGAAATAATGTTACGTGTGAAAACATTGATAATACAGCCTGCGCCTGTCAAAAAAATAATTTTATGAAATTCCTTTGAATAAGCATGAGTATTTAATTGGAATCGAATAAACCAACTTTTTAATATATCCTCACAGAAAGAATTTCCAGAAGGTTTAAGTTTGGGGAGCGTTGTGGCCAAGGTTGTGCCACTCCTTTACCTGTCCAACGATTTGGGTACCTATGCAACATAAACATACTGTCTAGCAACCAACCTGAAATGGGCAGGAGAACCGTTATGCATAAACAACATTTGTTGCCTTAACAAAATAGGGACTTCTTCAAGCCGTGCTGACAAATCGTCTTCAAGAGATCTGCTATAAATTTCTCCAGTCAACTTGCTCCGAAGAAAAAATGGCCAATCAGAAAGTTTCCATCAATTCCCACCTACACATTAAGGGAAAACTGGTGTTGATGACACTGCATGTGAATTTTCATCTTCAAATTCATTATGGCATCTCTAGAGGAGACAGCTTCATCGGTAAATAGTAGTAAGTCGAGGACTGTGCTCTATTGACACAGACAGTACGTGAAAAATCATCAGGTACAAGTACTTGTACATGCTGAATATAAAAGGGGTGCAGAAGATTATTAGGTCTTCTTCTTCTTCTTAATGTTTGTTGTGGGACTATTTTCTACTTCGCTAAGCACGTGTTCCTCCATTTGAAGCCTAATTGCTTGAGGGTGCTCACGCTGATGTAAAGGGCCAAACATCGTATGATGCAGGATAACGCTTACAGGATAATAAGGGTGACTGGCTACAATGCGTCTTTAGCAAGACCATAAATGAAGTGCATATTAAATTATTTGTGTAGTTTACTTTTCTAAAGACTGAAAATTATATGTATAGACAATATCTATAAATCAAAATTATGTTCACAATATTGTATCTGTGTGCTATTTCAGCAAAAATGTTTCTTACTTTTCACTAAAAAAGTCAAAAAGTTCGTTAACAGTACCAATAATCCACATTCTTATAAAAAAAAAAACAACCACAGTAGTTCCGATTCATTTCCGTCGAAAGACACTCGACAGCGGGAAGACAAAATAAAGAATTCGCCCGGGTCTCAGTTCATGAATTAAAATTGCGTTTTCCCTAAGAATCGAATAAAGTAGTTCCTTTGGTATTCCCTGACATGGTTAGAGACCAGGCCGCGTCGTACTCTAGGGAGGAAGCGTTGACAAACTGCCCTGATATAATTCACAGCGGATAAAAAAGGACCCCACGAACGTCTCCACTCGATCAAAATTAACTGGCGGGATGAAACGGGTGAAACATATACGGTGCTAGTTCTCTCTGTCACGTCGGTGGAAAACTAATAATACGCCATTCGATTTGCATTTCGTCGAATTTGAAAACGACTTTGGCATCTCCATATTATATTTGGTAAGTTTGATTCATCGTGCTTGAATGTTTGAGATCTGGAGTCCTTTCTTTTTTTTCTCATCTGCTTTGTGACGTAGAATCCATATCATTAATGTTAGGCAGGGTATATCATTAACACCTTGTATATGTGAACCAGGTGGCTGAAAAATTTGCTTTAAATGTCAAATTGTCTGTACGTTTATACTGAGTCATTTTCTCTAATAAACCGGTGCTCGAGGCAGTAAATTTTTTTACATTTTTTCGGGTAACCGACCCTGTTCGGTGGACGTAGGTAGCCTGGAAATATTTTAATTAAAAGTACTTCACGGGTCAGGATCTCCAGGGCGGAGTGTCTATTTTTACGCGAGCAAGAAGGGCGACACTTTAAAACTCAATTAATTTGAGAGCAGGTAAAGGTTAATAGCGAAAAAAGCTGCTAATACATCAAGCTTTTTCAATATCACGAGATCTTTAATAAAATTTACTTGAAAGCTTCAACTTGGGCAGCGCCGCCGAAATTGTGTTAGAGGAAATGATTAACTATGACGCGGGAAATGGAATTCTTTAATTCGCTTCTACAGGGCGATCAGAGATAAATTATCCAAAGGTCGTATTTCCAACATTTAATCACCGATAATTGATACGGACATTTGGTCGACACTCTCCCAGTTACTTTCTTTTCCATTATTTAGACTCGGATGTCTTGTTTATGTGTTGTATTCGTTCAGAAAGCTTGTGGCGGAAAGACAAGTGTGATTGATCGTTCCTGCTGTTGTCCTCTTCATCCTGTCTCGGGCTATACTCGTGGTGTCGGTCACTGTCGACATTAAAAACATCTACGACACGTTTTATTAAAAGTGTCTCGAACGAAGGGGGTCTTGATAAAAACTCTAGCTAGGAAAGTTAATGATTTATTTTTCTACTTTAAATCGTGCAAAAAACAACAAACAGACGTCTAATACCTCGCAAGGATATAAAAATTCGGAACAATGTCCGATTTATGCGATTGCACTTATCACCTAAACTAGATACAATGCTGCGTGGCTGAATATTATTTGCCGACATTCGTCGCAAGCAAAATATGTAGTAAAACCTCTACTAAAGTTCATTTACGACCTAAACAGCCAGAAAATCGACTGCGCGTGTGGATATTACGTAATCCGAAAACCGTTTAGACAGGAATATCCGTTTGGCGAATGTAGCGCTACGTAGTCTTTCTCTCTTGCGTCTCCTTAGTCTTTGCGGAAAGAACTCTAGGAAGGTGTGCCTGCGCGCTGAAAAAGTAGCGGCTTGCTGCCAGAGATGGCGCGGGCCGTCCGTGTTCTCTTCCTTCACGACATAGGCGGCGCTGTCGTGGGGTACAAGGGGTCAATTGGCCGATAATTTTAATAAAATGTACCTGGCTTGAATGAAAAATCACTGCCAACTTAGCAACGTAATAATTTATGCCATAATTGCTAGAATAAAGTAATGAAAGTTCTTAATTTTGGCTTCTTTCAGTAAAAACGTCGTTGCCCAACTTCGAGTTTATATTTAAAAAAATTTAAGCTTGAAACGTCTCCAACTATATTTAATGAGTTACATTGTTATTGTTTCAATTAAAAGTCCTTGTGCGATTTCCTCGGAAAAAAACCTGCCAACTGCAACCTGATAAGCTTTTCCAAATAAATTCCAATGTGCAATACATACAGGGTGGGCCATTAGTGTTAGAAAGTAAAATAAGTCTTTTGTTATTCATAATACAGAAAAGAAGTTTATATAAAAGTTGTACGGAATCAAAAAACCTAAAGGACAAAATTATTTTGAAATATACAGGGCGATGAGTAAAAATGGGACACGCCAAATATTACATTTTTTAAATGGAACACCCTGTATATTTTTAAATATATGGATTTCTGAGAAAATTCTATATATGGCAATATAAACAGTTTAATATTGAAGTGCGGTGTTGCCAAGTTATGTAGAAAATTCTTCGAATTTTGGAAAAACATCGAACTCGAAGAAGTTGTATTAACTTTCAACTACGGACACTTGGAGCAAAAATATTTGATAGAGTTATAGGTAAATGATAGGCAAAGACTCCTATTTTAGCTAATATCGATATTTTATACAGGGCATTTTTTATAATACGATAATTTTTAGAAAGTTCAAACTTGATTTTCTAANTTTTAATAAACAAACTTAAGGAAAGTACTAAACTACAAAAATTAACATCACTTTGCTCTATGAACATAGGCGCAGAAAGCCACCGTTTATGAGATACAGATAAATACCTGGAAAACCGCTTTATAATGTCTCATAAATCGTAAACCATTCACTTTTCGACAAAAATAAGTGTTTTTTTATCCGGAATGTTTCAGACCGTAGTAAAATATATTTGTTTCTCCGCCACTGGTTTCTGAATTTGGACTGTGTGCATACAGAACTGGGAGAAATATTTGAAAAAAATGTGTACCAAATTTGGATAAATTTGATGCAGCGGTTTTCCAGATATTTAATTTTTTTTATTTTTGTTAATTTCATCGCCCTGTATCTCATAAACGGTGGCTTTCTGCGCCTATGTTCATAAAGCAAAGTGATGTTAATTTTTGTTGTGTAGTACTTTCCTGAAGTTTGTCTATTAAAATCTGGACCACCCTGTATGTAGAAGTAGTATTATAAATTAAATATGTCATAGTATAATTTAATACCGTCTTTAATGGTTTTGCGGATTTCTATTTCCGAATAAGAGATATTCAGTTTCACATCAATCTTTGTCTGTATACGATACGATACCGATTTTAAGCTATTTTTTGAGGTTAGGGAAAAATCCTGATGTGATGGAACATTTCTGATGCTCTATCGACTTCATACAGGGCGACGTGATCTGTCAAAAAGAATATGTAAAAAAAATTGCCTTTTTTAATAGTCGAAATATTAGTAACATTCAGAACTACTACTTTTTATTATTTTTTTACATAATCATTGTATGTTAATTTTTGGATGCATGCCATTTTTTGATTTTGCGTACAACTTTTATATAAACTTTTTTTCTGGACTAACAAGGGACTTATTTTACTTTCTCACACTAATGGCTCACCCTGTATGTATTACTTATCGACGATATTTCATTAATCTTTAACCTTAGAATAATTAAAATAAAACGCAAATCTTCTATGAGTCAATAACGGCGCCATTTCCATCGCGATAAAGCATCTTCGGCCGTCAAAAAAATCACGAAACGCGATTTTCCCGGGTTTTTCATCAGACTAGGGGATGGGCGTAACCGTTGTCAACTTAAGAGTGCCGCCAAATCCTATCTACTAAAAACCCCTTTTAAAGGATGTCTCTCACTCCTTATAGATCAATAAGGTTTATCAAGTTGGGGATACTACCGAGAGATGGTACGCTGGTACGCTGCTCGCAGTGGCGCCTCGCTCGGGGATTACGCGGTAAATGAAATTAAAAATGATGGGTACGTTCTGGAACCTCTGCAAATTATTAAATTCGAGGCAGGTTATTGAAAAATGCCCTTTTACTGATTGCATACATTTTTCACATTTTGTTTATAATTGATAAGTTAATTTAAAAATTTGATTTTTGATTTTTAAAATAAACACGTAAACAATATACATAAGTATCGCGTATTTACATGTTACCAGATCTTAAAAATTAATTTAGGGGGTTGAATTAGTCTATGATAGATTTTTCAGACAATTTTATAGTAAAAGGTTTTCATGAGTCATTCTTACTAGAAGTTTCTATTTTTTTTCCTTATTTCTTAACCGAAACGAATAATTTTTTGAAGTTTATGTTGAAATTCCATATAAACGACATTTTCCATAATTCGTCAAACACAACCTAAACCGCTCACTCTGATGTAAAAGACTAAACTAGTAAAAAATAAACAAGTGACCAGCAAGTAGTAACGCCTACTCCGAATGAAACCAAACGAAAGAAACGAACAGTGGAAGAAAAACTAAGTACCCACCAACGTTTCTACAAGGTGTAGTTTTGGTGGTAAGACCGCAATCATTTGCTTAGTATCCCAGTCCAGGGAGCGGGAGACGTAGAAGCCGTGCGGAGGTCCCCGTGTAAACAGTTTTGTTGGCACAAGATAAAGCGGCCATTTTGGTGCATACTCCGGCCTAATTGCTTATGATTAATTGCAAGTTGTTCTGTTGAGATAATATTATTGAGGCGGTTGAACTGAGGGAGAACTCCTTTCTGGAGGATTTGGGTTGGGCTCTCGAAAAACCTGGTGTTTAACACTTCTAGCTTGGCTTAGGCGTTAAGCTGAACGTTATAAATTGTTACGGCGAACTTACAATAACAATATTTCAGGAGGTGAACCTTCAATGATTTTAGAAAGAAAATTTTAGATTTTGATATTAAGACGAAGAAAGATTACGCAAATATCTCTGAAGATTTTTGACGTAGACTAATGGAACTTTGGTTAATGATTTAACTAAGATGATTGACTAAATACTGGATATACTGGGAAACACTACCACGCACCACGCTGGAAAATTTGATTAGCCTCGTTAAGAAATTACCAAAAAATTCATATAAACACACAGGGTGTGACCAAAATCCTTGAATAAATGTAGATAAAATTATACTACTTCACAAATTAGTAAAAGAAAAATGTGACCGGACAACTATTTTGTGATGATATATAACGTTTCATTAAGAAATTGTTTATAATTTTAAAGGATCTAAAGTGTAGCTAAATTAGTAAATACTTTTTTTTTTCAGGACACAGTATGGCCCCAGATAACTGGCACACCTCAGGGAGAAGTCTTGTACTGTCGATCCTATGCCTCCAAGTTATTTGTCTTCAGGTTACCAGTGGTAAGTAATTTTTTTAATACGCAAGGTACTTTTCATACATCTTCAATGCACATTATGATAATTTGCCTTTTATTTATCATTCTACAACTGAAATTAAGTTTGGTTTCAGTACTTCTTACGATATATAATGTACATACAGGTATTTTTTGGAAAAAAACTTGTTATATTTTTTATTAATAAATCCTTAATGTGGTTTAAAAAATCAGTTTGTTGCAACATGAACTGTTTATTAAAGCTGAGGTATTTGAAAGCAGCTTTTTTTATATTTATTTCATAAAAGAACTGTTTTTAATTTTTCGAATATTCCTAAAGATTTACATTTTGCCTGCTAATCTAATAATTGAATATAAAACGTATTCTTTAGGCGCTAGTTAATGGTTATTAAATTTAATTTCAGTCGCAAGAAATGACAAAATGCTTGTCGTCGATATTAACTCTAGTTAACTTCCTATAATTAGTATAATTTAAAAAGGTAAACAAAAACGCATTTAAAGTACAATTTTTTTTAAAAGTATTATACTATTTTTCATATCTTTCAGCTGAAATGTTTTTAAATATTACTTACTTATTTATAGTATAAACCTTGACTAAAGTCCACGAGAGTTTTTGTCATCATGACCTACATCAATAAATATACAGGGTGGTCCAGATTTTAATAAACAAACTTAAGGAAAGTACTAAACAACAAAAATTAACATTACTTTGCTCTATGGACATAGGCGCAGAAAACCACCGTTTATGAGATACAGGGCGTTGAAATTAACAAAAATAAAACAATTTTTTTAAATACCTGGAAAACTGCTTTATAATGTCTCATAAGTCGTAAACCATTCACTTTTCGACAAAAATAAGTGTTTTTTTATCCGGAATGTTTCAGACCGTAGTAAAATATATTCATATTACCAATTAATTCAGTGGCGTAGAAGTTTTACTTAAAATAAGGAAACGATTTCCTTGTTTCTCCGCCACTGGTTTCTGAATTTGGACTGTGTGCATACAGAACTGGGAGAAATATTTAAAAAAAATGTGTACCAAATTTGGATAAATTTGATGCAGCGGTTTTCCAGATATTTAAAAAAATTGTTTTATTTTTGTTAATTTCATCGCCCTTTATCTCATAAACGGTGGCTTTCTGCGCACATCATAGAACAAAGTGACGTTAATTTTGGTTGTTTAGTACTTTCCCGAAGTTTGTCTATTAAAATCTGGACCACCCTGTATGTAGAAGTAGTATTATAAATTAAATATGTCATAGTATAATTTAATACCGTCTTTAATGGCTTTGCGGATTTCTATTTCCGAATAAGAGATATTCAGTTTCACATCAATCTTTGTCTGTATACGATACCTAGGTTGTACACAAATGCCAACATAGCATTAAAATAACTACACATGGCTTTTTACAAAAAAGATTAATTTATAGAAAAATGAGGACACTGGCAGTTTTCTTGATTGTAATCGGTTTGTGACATATTGGGGAAAATAGTGAATATGAGATTAATAAGCCAGTACATTCTAGTTTTGGTAATATTAATAATATGATTGAACAGGTACACTTTTTTTTTCATCTACTTTTTAACAGATTGTGATGCCCCTATATTTTGACCCGCTGAAGACGATGGTTCCCATCAGAAATGTTCCATCACGTTTCCCTAACCTCAAAAAATATCTTAAAATCTGGAAATCTCAATTTTTTGTTAAAATAGTTAAGATTTTGAATTACACACGTGTTAATAGGGTCAAAACAGAAACTTTTTATTTCTGCGCTTTTTTCACTAAAATGCCTCCTTGTGGAATTAGAGCCATTTTTAACTAATTTTGATTATTTAATCTCAAAATTTTAACTATTTTAACAAAAAATCGAGATTTCCGGATTTTAAGCTATTTTTTGAGGTTAGGGAAAAATCCTGATGTGATGGAACATTTCTGATGCTCTATCGACTTCATAGAGGGCGACGTGATCTGTCAAAAAGAATATGTAAAAAAAAAATTGCCTTTTTTAATAGTCGAAATATGTTGCAATTAGTAACATTTAGAACTACTTTTTATTATTTTTTTACATAATCATTGTATGTTAATTTTTGGATGCATGCCATTTTTAGATTTTGCGCATTTATCTGGAGAAAATTTTGTTTTTCCTAAAACATTTGTTCATATCTTTAAAGCTACTCTAAAAGAACTGGATAAATTTTGTGTCGATTTAGGACCAGAAAATGATACAAATAATATTTTGACGTTTCGGCTTATATTGACTCATCTTCAAGCCACTACACATATTCAATTTGATTCTAAAATGAATGTAAGCGTAGGAAGATGTTACGATATTGCTATTTTCTTGTTTTAATCACATAAAAACAGAGATTTTTCATTTCTGTTATGGTTTTATAACTGGTACAACCATAAACAAATCTGATCCCTTCTAGTACCCGACCCTAATAAAGTATTTTTTTATCTGTACGCCAATCACCTTATGCTCGCTCTCCGTATTCGTCTGCCGAATTAATAATGGTTTTCCTTGATCATATCTCCGACTTGATTTAGAGGAAATATAACCTGGCGCACATTGTATACAGGCTTTCCCAAGTTTAGTGTATACAAATAGGACTCGCACATGATTTCATTGCATTTGTACACAACATATATTTTACAATAACATTACAGGGTAAAACTTAAATGTGCGCATACATATTTAATTAAAAAAAAATTGAATGAATAAATCAAATTTAACAATAAATATACATTTCTTATTTATAAATATACATATACATTAAGTATAGTGCATTTCATCTTCATACATTCACCTAATACACAATATTTTTGATCTATTTTAGTAGAGATCCGTGTTTTGGTTCTTACCTCTGAGGATGGTAATAAACTTGCCGAAACGTAAACCTCGCTCAACCTAATAAGGAATTCATAATTTGTTAGCGATTTTACCGATTTTAATAACATCGGCTTACCGCTTGTATAGACACGAAGTTGAGGAGCGCTATAGCAAGGCGTCCTCGTCGTGTAAAAATCTTTTATATAGTTCCATGTAATTTCCAATAAAATCGCGACCCAGCGTACTACAGATTGTGATAAAGGAGCATCGATCGGGCCTTTGGAGATTGAAGATGTACCTATGCGCNGCAACGTCAAAGTAAGCTTCAAATTCGCAATTCTCACACCAAAAAACCCAACACTACCAAGTTTCAGAGTTATGCTATCAAAACCTTCTCAGTTATTGAGAAATTTCAGAATAAAATTGAAACCTTGAACACCCTGTATTTCTTAAACCAGCGACATTCATATAAGGCATGATGAGCTCAAACATAATATTTTGGTGTCTATTATCTCCAGTTTAGTGTTGACCCATTCTTTCTGACTCACCCTGTATATAAGTAACGACCTGGTTGCATCGGAAAGTACGAATTCATAAGAACAGGCTGCAGACAGTGTAAGCACATACATAAATATACGTATTCGTTTTCGTGCGATTCCTCCCGAATAAATTTCGTTCTAATATTCATCCAATAAAATGGCCTCCATTTCCTCCATTTGCCCATTTCATTTCTCCATAAAAGCGCCCCTAAAATTTGTCGAGCCGAGCGCGCAGTCCCTCCCAAGTTTTTCGAATATTATCGGTTTATATGACCCCATAAAACCCTTTTTGCTCTTGTGGCTCGTTCGCTGGAAGCGTCTCGTAGCATTTGCAGCGCGAAAACTGCATATGGAAATGAAATCATCCCGCGAAATCAGCGAGGAGTGCTTCTTCCTAGGCCCGGGGTATGGGAGGGCTTTCCGTAAGTCTGTTGATACGCCGAAACGAGCGAGAAGTCACCTCTTTAGCGCGGGTGGAATTTTATGGTTAGTTGGGCGTATTCGGCGGCGGTTATTTGATTTTTCCACGGCGGCGTTTTGCTTCTGGCGAAGATAAAGCGTTCCGGCAGGATGTGTGGGTCGGTAGAAAATGTACCGGGTGGGACATTGGACTGTTGCCTTTAAAAAAAAAAATGTTAAAAAAGGCCAGTGACAAACAGTCTATTGCGACGTTTTCCCAAGAAGATATACACAAGGTAGTTACGAAGCCATGATTTCCGAGAAATATTGAGCGACGAGAACTGACATTTTGTATCTTAAAGATACACAGGGCGTTTTTCACTTTCTTACGCCAGGAAATGTAGAGTTGGACGCCACTTTTTGTTTCGGTAAGCTCAATTTATCACTATAAATGCTAAATATTTTGTACAATAACATATTAGCTTCTACAGTCATAAAAATGGGGGGAAGATTGTTTACAGGGTGGTTAATTGTATAATTTTTACATAAATTCACGTTTTTCGCTTATAACTTTTTTCCGTTCATTTCCACGAGAAAACAGTAAAATGCTTTTTTTTTCTTCTTCAAAAGACCTACAAAAAAAAATATTGATTAGATCAAAAGTTATAAACTGAAGAAGTTTATTTATGACTTTTGAATTAAACATTTATAAACTGCGTTATATTACCAGAACGGTTTGGCATCACATCCTCTCATTCCTTATCACTGTCTAATAGCTCACGAAATCTGGAATCGGTAAGTTGAATAGTTTACAAGTTATGGCCTCATAAACAAATTAACTAATTATTAGTCTGGACGATCCCGAGGATGTTCCACAATCGCACCGATTTTTTTCATGGTAGATTTCATAATAATACATTGAAATCTATAATTTTTTTCATTTAATTTCAAATTTGCAACCTAGAAATTTTTTTATTTTTAGCCTTAGTTGCAAAATGAAATATACGACGCACGAGCGTGAATAGTTGTATATTATATTCGGAAAGGTTATGAAAAGAGCTGGCCATAACTTGTAAACTATTCAACTTACCGATTCCAGATTTCGTGTGAGTTATTAGACAGTGATAAGGAATGACAGGATGCGATGCCAAAACGTTCTAGTAATAATAACGCAGTTTATAGATGTTAAATTAAAAAGTCATAAGTAAACTTCTTCTGTTTATAACTTTTGATCTAATCAATATTTTTTTACACTCGAGGGCTAGTTTTGTAAGTCTGTTGAAGACGAAAAAAAAGTACTTTACTGTTTTCTCGTGGAAATGAACGGAAAAAAGTTATAAGGGAAAACGTGAATTTACGTAAAAATTGTACAATTAACCAGCTTGTAAACAATCTTTCCCCCATTTTTATGACTGTGGAAACTAATATTATTGTACAAAATATTTAGCATCTATAGTGATAAATTCCCAGCTTATTTTCCTGGCCTATTCTGACATATTTTGTATTGTGTAATAGAGAAGCCTCTTACAGTTTTTAGCTTATAGAATTGATATTTTTCTATGTAATACGGTTTTTATAATTCGAAAAACAGGAAGTTATAGAAAATGTTGCGTATGCAAGCTGTATAAAAACATTTTGACAGCCAAAATTCTTTAACTTATGATATTGTATAGGTATTTGTCTGTCTTAGATATTTCAAAATAAATTCGAAAAATATTAGGAGCATTAGGATTCAAATTAAAACAAATTCAAGTAGCTGGTGAGCTGTATACTAGATTCACTCCTTTGCTTATATGAAAGATCTTTAGTTTCCACTGTGTATATTTCAAGATAGGACGTTATCTGTAAGGAACATCCGACATGTTCGTAGAATTTCGAGTGAAATTAGAAAACTGTCTTCCAACTACATGCTGAAAATCGATAAAGTAGTTCAGATATAGGAACACATTATTCGTATGTCACATGAATTCATATGGAGACACTTGAAGCTTCTCCTTCATGGTACCAAAAGTTCCCCCTTACTTGCATTGTATACCGAACATCCATTGTTTCAATTCGCTGCACGTTTACTTGGAATCACGTCACATTGCGCGTCAATACGACGATTAATCTGTCTGTGTATTAAAGCTATAATTTTCGATTACACAAAAAAGTGTGTATATATGTAATTACTTCCATTCTAAAAATATAACTTGATAAATTATTCCGACACAAACGGTTTATCTATTTTTACCAGTTTCCAGTCGTCGACATAGACGTACAGTTGACCTCAACTGTTTGTGAGTTTAATAGCCATAATCTAGTTACTTCAGAATATTTATACTACACGATATTTTATTATGGATCTGTTAATTTCCATCAAACCGGCCATTTTTCGTGTAAGCTGAATCCGACGCGCCCTTACGTCATTTATTTAAGACGGTCCATTGATCTTTGCCGGTAAACGACTTGTAGCTTGACCCCCCCATAAATACCCGCCTCTGGAAATTCTTCAGTCTGCCGTAAATCATGAACAGTCCTAACTTGCTGGCTGCTACTCACAAACCCGACTGATAAAAATTGCAAGACTCGCTCTGTGAAGGTGTGAAATTTATCAGGAGATGATCTCGGGGTGACTGCATATTTTTACCTGCTTTAGGAATACGTATATTTATTCAGGGCGCAATTCTCCAGAATTTTTAATCCACGCGAAAAAAAATAAGTCCTTTAAGGTCGGATGTTTCTTATGTTTTGTTGTAAAATTCAGAAAATAGCACATTTCAAAAATAGTCACGAACACATTGCACTCAAATAACAGTATCACGAAAACGCGCGTAATTCAAAAAGTTCGGTTATTTTCTGAACAGAGCTCATACACCTCTATTCTGTATCATCTGGGGAGAAATAGAACCTACATGAAAGAAAATAGAAGTAATATTCTACTTAAAAAAAATGGTTATTGGCATTGTTCCTAGTTTTAGAAACAGTTCCCAACAGCCAGTCGCAATCACATTTGATTGGAAACAAACAAAGCTAGTATTTAATTTTTATAATAGTTTCATAGAAATGTTTTGTTGGGCCACCAAACTTTTTTAAATACACAGTTCAGTTGGCAAATTTTTATTACGTGTATTAAAAATTTAACACTTAGAACTGAGGTGGATATTATTTCTATTTAGTCTTTGCTTGTGCCATAATTAGTGTGCAATACTTTAGCAGTAGATTCTACGATCAAAAATAAGATTCTTTTTTCCTATAAACAAGGTTCGAAAAATGCTTCCTAAGGGAGCTACGCCCCCCTAAAAAGGGCTTCAGATCATATTTTTCAAAATATTTCCAAAACCAGTTAACGTATCTTTACGAATTTTGGTATTTTGTACATTCAATAAATGTTGCATGTCAATATTTTCAAATTTAAATATCAAACTATGATAGATATGAATTTTTCACAAAAAAAAAATGTTCTGTCGATTTACTTCGATAAAATGCTTCGTTTTCGAGAAAAATCGATTTTACAGTTTTATTACATAATCTCAAGAATGGAAAAGGATTACATGAATAGGTAGGTACGCCATGAAAACAAACGTTTGTTGAATTAATTTGACAGATTGTTAAACTTACGGTGCTGTATTGGATATTAAGTAAAATCTAAAGAAAAAATGCTGAGTTTTAATAATAATTTTAATAACCATTCATTTTGTTTATGGTCTTTGTACTACTATTGTTGTACTATACTATTTAAATGTCCCCATAAGTAATAATCTTGAGGATTAAGGTCAGTTGAACGAGGTGGCCAGGCAATGGGACCGCTTGGTCTAATCCACCTTTTTGGAAAATACTCGTTCAGCCAGTTTTTTGCTGTATTGACATTAATCTAAAGAAAAAATTAAAAAAAGCAAAATTTTAATAATCGCGAGCTAGCAGACATTCATTTTGTGTATGGATTTTGTAATGGGAGAGTACTAGCGGCACAAAGGGAACACCAACGGAGATACCCAAATTGGAGGCAACCTGGACCTAGAATATTTTCTACGGTCCATAGACGATTAACGGAAAATTGATCTTTAAAAAATCTGCCGCAGTCAAGAGCCACTAATATTCCACGAACAACAGTACATAATGAGAAATGTAAGAAAGGTGTATTAAAACGAATCCAAAGCTCTCATTTTAGCTTTCACGAATGGTCACTATCCAAGGCCTCTATCCTTATCATTATCAGAGGGTACAAGACTTAAGAAATGAAGATTTTATGCGTAGGAGCGAATTTTCTCAGTGGATCATTAATAATGAAAACTTGCTTCCATTAATCCTCTGGACCGATGAGGCGACTTTCACCAGAAATGGAGCTCTTAATTTTCACAATACCCACTATTGGGCTAATGACAATCCGAAGGTAGTTCGGCGTAATAATTTCCAACACAAGTTTTCAGTTAATCTGTGGGCGCGGATTATCGGTAACAAAAATGAATTGGAATTGTTGAAATTCCAAATCGGCTAAACAAAATGAATTGTTTAATTTATTGGAAGATGTACCTCTGAATTTTAGAGGAAACATGTACTTTCAGAACGATGGAGCTCCAGCTCATAATAGTAGGAATGTGAAAAACTGGTTGAACGAGAGTATTTTCCAGAAAGGTGGATTGGACCGGGGGGTCCCATTGCCTGGCCACCTCGTTCACCTGACCTTAATCCTCAAGATTATTATTTATGGGGACATTTAAATAGTATAGTACAACAATAGTAGTACAAAGTCCATACACAAAATGAATGTTTATTAAATTTATTATTAAAATTCTGCATTTTTTCTTTAGATTTTAATTAATATCCAATACTGCACCGTAAAGTGAAAGCAAAAATTTTAGTTTAATAATCTCTCAAATTAATTCAAGTAATGTTTTCATGACCTTCATGTAATTCTTTTCCATTCTTGAGATTATGTAATAAAACTTTAAAATCGATTTTTCTCGAAAACGGTAGCATTTTATCGAAGTAAATCAAGAATACATTTTTTTTTGTGAAAAACTCATATCTATCATTGTTTAAATTTGAAAATATTGACATGCAAAAAATTGGGGGCGCATTTTACCTGTGAGCCCCCCTGCCTGAGACACCCCTGACTAAAATTTTTATACAGTTTTCGTGTAGTTCGTTAGAACATTCACTGAGTGTCCAACATACCAAAATTCATAATGATACGTTAACTGTTCTTGGAAATATTTTGAAAAATATGATCTCCTGAGGCCTCTTTTAGGGGGTGTAGCATTTTTGAACCTTTGTTTATAGGAAAAAATCTTATTTTTTATTGTAGAATCCACTGCTAACACGCACACTAATTATGGGACACTCTGTATAGCAACTGAAACTGCCAGTTTCCGGTTTGTTACTAAATAAGAACCATACTATAAATTAAAATCTTTGAACTTCCTTTTCTTTTATTTTATTTACTTATTTTCATTTCTAGGACTATGGATAGTACGAAGCGGACGTGAGTAAAATTCTTAACTTATTTGGGCTGTTACTCAGACATTTACTAAATTTTTTTCGTTTATTTTATGTTCTTTGATGACACTTCGTATATTTTGGTTCCTTACTGTCTTTTCCTTTAGTGTAGCAGTAAAATTGTGTTTTTGTTTCGTTTTCTGTAATCATGAACACACATATACTTCACTAGTAGCTAGTTCAAGAGCGCGAGAAGTGCAAAATAAGGAATTTTAAGAACTTTGTCTATGACTTATTGATTTTGACGCGTTGTTGCTGAATCTTCTAAAAAAGTAGTCAATTTTCAAAAGTTGTTTGGTGATTGTCCTTTCGGAACATCCTGTATGAAAATAAAACAGTGATTAGAAAGTTTTGAAAATGTGAATGTAATTACATTGCGATTTTTTTAAATGCATATTTAAATAGTTTTTTAGTTTTTGCTACTTTTTCAATGAAAAATTCAAGCTAAAATGTACGTAGTGTAAATCATTTTAAAATGCCACGTACTTTTTTTACAACAAAATTATTGGTGCATTAACAAGTTGCATTTTAGTAGCTTTTTGCATTTAAATTTTAAGATAGTTCATATTGTACCGTGGGAAAGTATTTTGGAAACACGTACATTTTTTTTGGTAATAATTCGTTTGTTTTATTTCGCATCTTCTTAGCTGGCAGTTGTTTGAAATGAGAGCCAATCAAAAGCTGTCTTCAGTTTTGCATACAGAATTCTTCTGGCATTTTTTCGATGTACCAACTTTGAAAACAATAAAACTTTGAGTATGTAGTACTTAAACTAGTAAAGTAGCGCTTTTTAAAAGTTCTTTTTTAGATTTAATTATAGAAAAATATTTGCTCATGCCTTTGCATTTTTATTTTGGTGCTGATGCTGACAATTATCTTAATTTGTTTTGCTCTGATAGTTCTTTTTGTGACAATAGTTGTAGGAACTAGGACATATTATTTTTTAAGTGCTGGCCTTGTTTTGGTATTTATGCTTGAGTATCATATACCTAAGTGTTGTAGATTTTTTTACATAGTTGCGAAGAATTAAACTGAAAAACTAGGGGGGTCCTTGAATACAGAAGTGAAATCACAAATGTAATAAGTTCCTTTGCTGTGCTGGCTCGGTAAAACGTAATTTTTCTTGGTTTAATTTTGCATTATTAAGAAATACTTATTTACACCATAAAGGAGGTAAGTATTATTTACCAGTCGGGAACGGTTTTGCGCCCGAGCGGAGCGAGTCCGAGAGTGGTAAATTATACTTAACTGCTGCGTAGTGTATAACATTTTATTTGCTCCTATAGTTTTTTATGGTTCATGAAATAAAGATTAGGTTTTATTTTTTTGAGATTTCATGGAGAAGTCAAGAACTTTAAAGTCACCCGCGAGTTTGTGAAGTGAATACTCAATGATTAAGTCAACTATTTTCATAGAGGAGAACGTGGATATATCAAAATACCCCAAGTTGAGAGCATTTTTGAAACGTGAGAATGACGGCTATACATCTAAAAAGTCAAACGTTTTTACAAGAGAACCAGTCAACGATTTTCTCGTTCAAGTACCCGATAACACATATTTGCTAATGAAGGTAGTGATGGTCTTAGGCATTGCAGGAGCATGCCGTTCTGATGAGTTATGCAAACTTACGGTAGATGTTACAACCAACCAATCGACAAGAATACCCTTTCTATGAATCCTAATAAGATTGCACAGTTTCTGAAACTAGAACATCCTGAAACATATACAGGCCATTCATTCCGAAGAACATCGGCAACGTTACTGGTTAATACAGGAGTTGATGTATTAGTAATCAAGAGACATGGTGGGTGGAAATCAGCCACAATTGCAGAAAGTTATGTTGCTGACAGTTTAAGTAACAAAAATGAAATAGTCAACAGGATTCTTTATAGTGACACTTCAACTCAAAGTTCTAGTAGTACATCGCATCATGCTGTTTTAGTGGTCAAATCATTTAGAGAAAAATGTGATTAGTAAACGCGAGGGGGAATTATCCAGATTTTATAAATGTTATTAAATGTAATAACTGTACAATTACTATAAATATTAATTCATAATAATTAATAAAATGTAATGTTTAGCAAATATTTTTATTTATTTGTTTATAAAATTCATCATTTATAACTCGTTCGAAATCGCTTTTTTCCCCGTTGTCCATAGCAACTTTCACTTTTACTAATAGTGGGGACAGATAAAATACTTTGTGTCATATTAACATATATATATTTTCGTGGTGTCGGAAACTAGTATGTAATCTTGTTATTTCTTCTTCGCTTCATTTTCTTTAATAAAATTTTTTGAATATACTTACTTGAAAGTATGTAACACGCAAAAAATATATAAAAAATAGTTTATTTCGAAATAACTGTGCTTTGCGAAAGATAGTTATATAAATACCTACGGGGCTTCCCCAAAGCTCAGTTATAAGCCCTCTTTTGTTTTTGATACACACTACTGCTCTGCACTTCCTTTCCTATAAAACCTGATGAAAAACTGGGAAGCCAGTTTACAGAACACGAGAAAGACTTTCTTCCCAATGTAATTCTAACAACCTTCATTTTTAACAACAATAAAACAAATATTATCCCATTTCACGATAGGTTTGTTTAAAAGTGTGTGACAGAATCAAACGTTTAAACAGGAAATCACGCTATAGAATTTTAACGTCTAATCTAAATTAAGTATGTGTGGTATTTATTTAGAAATATCGAACCAATGATATCAAAGGAAATACCATTCTGGTTTCTGATGTATTTATAGTTCAGAAAACTACATGGAAAAAACGTCCTTTAGAATAATATTGTGCCGCCCCCGCCTCCATACAAGTTTCCGATTATGGCATACTCCTTGGGCAAATGAACGGTAGATACGTGTATTATTATGTCATCTTTGTCTGTCCAGTTCAATAATAATTTGTGATTTAATTGCCAATTCCCTTTTATTAGTTCGATTGTACCTTTCCCTCGTCTCTTTTTCTCTTCCGCCAAAAACGAGCTGCTAGAAGTTTATGACTACTACCGGCTCGATAAGTTTTAGTTCTAATTGGAATTAAGCTTGATCATTTATGACGGGGGAAGGGAGTCTCTTACCTTGAACTCTATAATAAATGTTACCGGTCTCGTCGTCTGGAAGTTGTAAGAACAGTTGATTATCACGATTTTCATTTGGTCGATACTATAACACCATCGGACACTCAGTTTTATGGATAGGGTGGACGTTCTTTTATCTTGTAAGTAGTCCTGACGTCAGTTAGAGGTGTTTCTCATATAATTACCAGTTTTTGGTCGATGTAAATCCTTTTATCAAGTTCAAAGAGGTTTCTATTCGGTTTTATAGTGGAAAAGAGTGTTTATATGACCCATTATTCTGTTTTGGCGAGAAGTTTCCTTTAAATTTTTTTGCAGGTAGTACCTGTATAATCTGAAATTTTCTTCTTAAGGGATGATTTCAGAAATTTAAAAAATCCCAACAAGCAGAAAAATGTATGAATTTTATTTTTTTTTCCAATCTACTCTAAAAGATGTAAACTATCTTTTCAGAGAAATAGACATATTATTTAATTTTTAATAAAAAAAATTATAACAATTTCGCAAAGCCAACGTGATTTTTTATTTTTATCGTAAAACAAAATTTCGAAAGCAACTTTTCATTATTTTAAATAATCAATCGAATGGCATATAAAAAATATGTTTCAGTGTTAAATCATAAAAATTAACGATAAAAAAATTGAAATTGTTGATGATAGATTAAAATCGGATAAATTGTTTGAAGGTTACTGCAAAGAAACATAAAAAAACGTGGAAAAACAGCATTTTTTAATTATCCATAACTTGGCTGATATGTGTTGGAATTTTATAAATATGCCTAAAAGTTGTGTAATAGCAAAATTCTATTTTTTATCCCATCAATGGCAAACATGCATAACTTTAACCTTCTGTCTCTCCGAAAGTTATTAACAAAAAAGGGTTTAGAAAGACGATTTTTAAAGCTTAAAACCTAACTTATATTATAGGTTTGTATTTAAATGAAATTTTGATTTATTGCCAGGGGCCTTTTTGATTTTTACATTAAAATTGTATATTTTACCACTTTTTTTATAATCATTTAGATCATCACCAAAACCATGCATAATAAAAATACAAAAATTTAAAGAGTCAAAAAAAATTATCGAAATTTTTCCGTGACTTTTGACAGACTGTATTTAGGTGAAAAATGGTCGTATCGGGAATTACAAAAAAACATTTTGAAGCTCTAAGATTCTAGTCTTTAGATTTTTCGGTAGAAATTTTTTAGGCGTTATGGTTATCATGCAATTCTAAGAATAGCGCGACGAAAAAATTTCCACGGATTTTTTTTCAGCTAAGATAGCTTGTTTATTTTCGGAAAAAAAATAAAAAACAGGAAAAAGGGAAAATTTATGGTTTTTTAGAACATTGACGGTTAAATTATAAATATTCACGAAATGACTAATGTTAAGCATGACTTTTACAGTTCGATATAGGTACCCAGAAGAACCCTGTGAAGTTTCATCTCGATCTAGCGAACCGTTTTTTTGTTTCAAGTAGTCAAACTTTTGTAAAAAATTAAAGGGTCACGTTTTTTGAGCATAAGCACTTTCATAATCATGATTAAAATGGAAAAAAAATTTGTTTTGAGATTTTCTCACATTGTTACCGCAAATAACATTTGAATTGATGAAAAAAAAAAAAATTCGAAAAATTTCGGAAATTCTTTTAATCCTTCAATTTTTTGCATTCGTTTATTTAATTATAAAAAGTGTGATTGCCAATTAAAAAAACACACATTTGAGAAAATGTTCCTACGCCCTTTTGGACCGAGTTAGACTCTTTTTTTCAGAAAATCACAGCGTAAAAATTAAAAAAATGTTTTTCTACGTATTTTTGATGTTTTTTTGCAATAACCTTTAAACAATTTATCCGATTTTAATCTATCAAGCGTCATTTTGTAAATCTTTTTATTGCGCATATTTCGTCTAAAATCAATAGTTTTTCAAACCACATTGTTTAAAAAAAAACGTTTTTAATGAAAAAATTGACTCACGAGATGAGACACCTTTTCTACTGCTTTCCCCCCCACATTTGAACTATAAATTAGCAGACGTCAATTCATCAATGTTCAAATATTATATATTTTGGGAATGCATTTTTAGCCCTCTTGCCGTTTTTGAAATAAAATACAGGGTGTTCTATATAATAAACACAAGTTGTGGTCACATCACAAAAACTAAAAATATTATCACATTTATTTGTATGCCATCGAATGTATCTCAAAAAAGTGTATGTAGAACATTCAAACCGTTTTAAGATATCTTGAAAGGGAACCGAGAAAAGGGCACCAGTCGGTTTGGCCAGAAATCGAAAAACACCCTGTAGCTCGAAAACGGTAACAGATATCGAGATGCGGTTTGCGCCTTTGTTGTTTTCTCGAAAAAAGAGTTCTGGACTCGTCTATCAGATTTGCTCTATCTATGACAGATTCGCAGTAACCCTTGAAAGCCGACCAATTTGCACCTGGTATGTGAGGTTTTTCCCATCCGCTTCTTCGGAACGAAGCCATTGCCGAGGAAACCCCCGAAGAGGGCGCTGGGTAACTATTTTCACCCCTGCAGCCGCCGCCGTCCCAAACCTCGTAACTTGGGCCGTTTGTACAAAGTGCCAAGGGCCTCGCAATCAATATTTCATCCCTCCAGGAAGGCGCAAGCGGCTCGACTCGCGGCCTACTCTTTCCGTGTCTGGCAGTCCGCTCCAGCCCTTCCTACCATGATGGTGGCCGTCGCTATATGCTGCATCCTCGTGTTGCTCGCCGTCTTCATCATCATCATCATCGCCGTGGGTCAGAGCATGGGCGAGCCACGCTCGTGAAGGGCCCACCCGGAAACGACAAGACTGGTCGGCGAGATGAGGCCCGACCCGGCTCCGGGGGCGGCGGGGACTTGTCAGTGCCTAGTTTTCGAATCTTTGCTCAGGACCACCGCGTCCCGGAATTAACTACATACACGGGAACCATGCGACTGGATTTTTGTATATCGATGTTACCAAAGTTGTTGTCTATGTGTTGAATATAACCGATATAGTGGCTTAACCAGATCATTGTTAGTTTTGTAATGTGTAATTTAGAGACTGTATGTCCGTTTGAGGCCGACAATAGTTTTCTAGCGGGACAAGTGTATCTGGATCCTCCGAGATGTCGTACGTAGATTGGTGCTCCTTTCACTGTTCATGTAAATTTTATATTTGTAATATTTATCAGATCCGGAAATGAATGAAATAAATATTTTACATTAGTTCTGTGCTTATTTTATTCGATAAATCACCGCCTGGGTACGTATACAGGGAGATGTCTAGGTTTACGTTAACCACAGAGGAAGCTGTTACTGTATTTCCAATGAGAACTCTAAATCTTTAAGATAATCAAAATATTAACTATAATTTTTAGCCTAGTACAGTGTTTCGATGTTATAAAACTTAATTAATGTAAGTTTTATTTGGGAATGAACAATGTGCAGGGTAATTTTAGTATTGTGCGAAATAGGTATATTAGAATCGTTAGATATGTGAAAAAACTTAACTACATAGCAAAATTGCCAATACCTCTACTGCAAGTGCATTATATTTGCAACCTAATAACCTTTTTTGCAGTAAGTACAAATAATTCTATTACAATTTTAACACCCATAGTATTAAATAATTAGGCAGGCTTTTATTTCAGTTTTATATAAATCTAGCACGTATTGAAAAATATTTAATGTAAATCTAAATCTATCAATTTCTAAGTCAGCATACAATCAATATTTATTTAATTTTAAGTCTACAAGACTACAATTAAGACAATTGTGCCAGGTAAAGTTATACTCTAAAATGTATGAACGCAGTATAGTCCAGGCGGTATCTGTTTTAAAAAGGGTATACTTGGGTAAAACGCATATGATCGGAGATTTTTGGTTTAACGGCTTCTAAATAACATCAGAAATGATAATTTTTCTATGCAAATAAAAAAAAATTTCAATTTTCTGTTGTTTATTTAAATAATTATTGTTTAAACAATTTTATAATAGTTAAACAAACTTACAAGTATTACCTGGTGCAACATGCAAAAATTTTGGTCGTCAATATTAACATAGTAAATAAATAAACATAATAAATGAATCATTTTTTAAAGTAACTGTTTATCGGCATGTCAAAAGTCCAATAATTATTAATAAAAGATAGTTGAAAATATGATAATTGAATTTTTTAAGTTGCGAGACATCGATTTAAAAAAAATCATCGAAATTGGTCCATTAGAAGCTGAGATAATTGAAATTTTTCTGAGCGTCGCAGTTTTGAACTCGAGAATTCAGATCGGAGTAGCTGTGTGTTTGCTCCCCCCCACTACTGATATTTCATTGATTTCACGCGGGCTTGAATATCTTTGAATGACATTTTAAATGTGACGCCCGTGATTGAAAATTTTGAAAATTTATATGTGGAGAGTACTCGGAATGACAAACCTATTAGTTCAAAAAACAGCCCTTATACCCTTATAGTTTTGCTGTAAATAAGGGTTAACTTTAACGGGCTATACCTTCGAAAATAATAGGCGGATCATCAGGTTTTTTTTTAAATACTCCTCTTTCCGGGTACTTTCAAACCATATTTTAAAATAAAAAAAAAATTGAAAAACATTCAATTATTATTTTTTAATTAAAAAAAAAATTAAACAATTATGTAAAAACTATCTAACCGAATTGGATGAAATTTGGTGTGATGATTTTATGCACTAAGAAGTTTAATTGGGAAAAGTATGAAGATCCTAGGTATTATTCAAGTGTCTGAAAAAAATTGACAAATAAGTTAGCATATTTTGCAATTTTTTAAATGATTTTTCCGATTTTTGCAACAACAATATCTATTTTTTCGAATAGCAACTAACTATCTTGTTCAAAATTTAATTACAAAACTTGTTTCCCCTTCCATTTTTGTCTAAAACAAATAGTTGCTAAGTTGTCGACGAGAACGAGAAAATTTTACGGTATTGCCGTAAAAACCATCTGCAAAAACGCATTCGTTGATGACAATCCGGGGGTAAAATCTGTTAAACTGGTTGCAGATAATAGGGAGTGCAACAGCTGGCGCCTTAAGATGCGATGTACGGTACGAGATGAGGTTCCTACTTGCTGTGCGAGTCGTCGAGTACTAATTGTGGGGTCTTCGTGAAGATATTTTCCAACACTACATCTTCAACATTAAGGTTCACTTGGTGACCACGTCCTTCTCCTCGAGGAATAACACTTCCCGTATCCCGTAGCCGCTCAATGCACTGTATTTGCACATAGGGGATGACATTGTGGCCATCGTTCCCGGTACAATCTAGTTGCCGCGAGCGCATTTTCTCCGGCTGCACCATACACTAACACCATATCGACACGTTGGGAAATAGTAAATGCATTGTTTTCTCGGTTCATTGTAAAACTAGTTTGTGCACAAAGTAAAAAATTAAACAGAATAAGAAATAAGAATCTCGTTTTTAATGTAATCGCACGCTATTCTTATTTGTTTACTTCTTTACAAAAATTACACTGTCACTATCGTGGAATTACAAAATAAAAACTTTTGTTTGGAATCTTTCACTTTTTAACACTGATGGGTCGATGGGCGATGCTTAATATTTAATAATTAAGTGAATAATGAATTCAATACAAATACAAAATCAGTTGACTGCACAAATTTTTTGACAATGTAACCTAACCTTCTTTTAGTATTACTAGTATTAGATTATACCGACTTAAATTATAAGGTTGCATCT